>NC_092039.1:58283457-58350957 GCF_003086295.3 Arachis hypogaea
GAAAGATGTTAGTGGATGGTAATCAAGGAGCAACAAAGAAGCTTATGGAGAATGACACTGAGCCAACAAAGAATGATGAAGCCATCAACAAAGATATGATAAGCAAGAATGCTCCAGAAAAACTCACAGAGGAAGACAACAAATCACAGAATTTGAAGAAAGGAAAGAAGATCTTGGAGGAACCAAGTCCAAAACAACATCAAGTGGTGAAGAGCTCAACACCACCACTGCCTTATCCACAGAGATTTCATAAGGAAACAAAGGATCAGCATTTCCATAAATTTCTTGAGACTTTCAAGAAGTTGGAAATCAACATACTTTCAAAGTTGAAAATGTTATAATTTTAAAAGTCATCAACAAAAAAAGATTAATGAAAAAAAATGCCAGGAAAGCAGGCACTCATAAAAAGGATTCAGCTTGAGTATTTCTTACCATGCAACCTGTCTTGAAAACATTTATTAAGCATAGGGCGAACATGTGATCTGGATCTAGACATGGAGACTCAAATACTGTCACCATTTTCATGAAGCTTGGACATAGAGCAGGGAAAACCCCAGATGCATGAGGGGCATCATTGAATCTTCCATAAAGGGATGAGAACAGCAAGGTTGACTTTTTCAAAGCCATGACAGAAGTGACAGAAAAACAAACAGAAGCAAGGAAAGATCCAAATATTGGTCAACCATATTGCAAGAAGAAGCCAGGGCATAGAGCAAGGGATTAACCCTAGGATTCATGAGGAAAGCATATCCTGAAAGATATTCATGTACAAAGGTTGAAGAAACAAGAAAATGATGAGATCTTTCAAACATCAATAAAGATAAGCAAAAAAAAAAAGCAGGAAAATGGGATTCAAAAGCAACCAAAAACATGTAGTGAAGCATATACATTGAGACTGCAAAAGAAAGGAACATGAAAGAAAGGATGAAGAGCAAGAAAAGCAAGTCGTCCATTGAGCAAGATTCAGAGGATTTTCCAAATGATGCAATATATACAGATAGGATATACAGTCAATTCTTTCTTAAGATGCATCAAAGTGAGAACTGCATGAAGTGCTTGAGACTCACCTCAATAAAGATCAAGTCTTGTGATTCACAACCTGTTTAAGCATTTCTTTATTTTAGGGACACAATTGATCACAAAAATTTTTTTTTAAGCAAACAAAACATTTATTTATTCTTGCAAATAAGTTGCCAAGTAATTAACTAGCTGTTTGATTCATGCAGAAAAATTGACAAACAAAGGGCCAGCAACTATGTAGAGGTCACATTGCCAAAACCATACAGATTCATCTGATTAAACAATCATCAAAACTGAAGTTGACTGTCAACTAAACTAAATGCAATCTTCAATCCTTGAGATGATCACTCAATGATCAATTCATTGAAGCACAACTTCCTAGTTTTCTGTGTTGGATAGAATTCCACATCAAGTAGCCGTTGCAGAAATAGAGACAATATTTATGTCAGACACTTTTTTTCTTCTGATTCAATTCCATAAACACTAATGTTTGAGAAATGCCAATTAACACAAACAATTTATTCAATCTCACTAATCAAGCTTTGTTGTTCACTAATGTTTGCTATCACAGTAAGTTTCTCGACAAAGAACATAATGAAGAACTCATTACACTCATAGAACATTATTCTATGACGAATATCATAGATCCTCAGCAGACATATCATGTTCTAAAAGAATGCATCAAAAGGTTGATCTGACACATAAGATTTAATCCTTCTCAAAAGGGTGAAGACATGGTGAATTTCTCAGAAGTATCATAGGGAGATTTTCAAATGTCTGGCAAATCAAAGACAATTATGCTAGAGCATCTATTCAAGGGGGAAGAAATTTGCCAAGGACAGAAGGACATAAGTTCAGCATCTATGAAGGATTGACAGACAAGAAAAGCTGGAATCCAATGGCTACTCATGCACAAAATGCCAAGAATGCAGATCATGAAGGAGCCAACAAAAGAGAAGAAAAATGCATCTCAAAAGAGTATGAATAGTGAGGGTAATGCTCAAGACTTAACAGACAATGATTCACAACAGCAACATGGAAACATTGCTGCAGTGAATCAAATCACCATGAAGACTACTTATGAGATGAGGATTCAACATCAAGAACAAGAGTCCACAAGGCTCATGACAAAAAACATCAACATCCAAATACCATTCAAAGCCAATCACAACACAGACATCAAAATCTCAATGGAAAGGATGAGTACAAAATACAGACCAAGGAATTATTATACAACGAATCAAACCATCAGAAAAACAGCAATACAAACAGGAACAATACTTCACATGTCATAGCAACAATCAAAGATCTGAGAATACAAACTGATCAATGGAAGAATGATGAACATCAAGAGGACAACAAGGAACAAGAGATGAATGAGAATGAGACAATGATCAAGCACTCAGAAATGTGAAGAACAAATCCAATGAGATACCAACAAGAGATGCACAAAGAAGAAGGAGGAAAAAATAGAGAAATGAAAATAGCAAGAAAAAAAAAAATTAAAGAAAAAAGACAAAAGCAAAATCATGAAGTCAAGATAGTGAATCAATAGCAACCATGAGGATCAAGTTCATACTACATGGAAAGATCTTCCACAAGAATTTAGAAGTCATCAAAGAGGAAGAAGAATCACAGTGAAGCAGCAAGCTAAGAGGATTCGACTCCATGATAAGCAAAGAAGATGTCAAGCATGCAATAAGAGCCTTTGAGGCAACCAACTGAGAGCCATAGTTCAAAAATGGAATAATTATGCAGCAAGAGCAAGTTTGGCACAAAACAATGAGAGAATGAAAACTTCAATGGGCCAAAAAAAAAAAAACACTCATCTGAGATTTAGCTCAAGAATCAACATATTACAACTGTGAAGTCTATCTTAATCATTAACCTACAAGGAAAATGTTCAATATGGTTAACCTTTAGACAGATGGCAACAATTAATTGGTGCCTACAAAATCAATCCAAGAAACACTCAGTTAACACACTAACATATAATTGGGCTGAGAAGCAGACTTTGAGGATATCGGAAGAGTCCGAGATTACTCCAAGACAAAGAGAAAGAAGAAGAAGGGAGAATCAAGCAGCAGCCATGACCATTAGAAGGTGGCAAAGTTCTTTCATACTTCCTCTTTCATGTCTCTAATAAGGAGATGCATGTCTGAAACATGATATGCCTCCATCATTTATTTCTTTTACTTTATGCATTTTCTGTTCTTTGCTTTTCATTTTAGTTAGTTAATAAATAGCTAGAAAAATGATAAGTCTGCATAACGCTTGTATCCATCACTTAGCTTTAAATATTGCTTTGTTTCCCATATGCTTAAATAAAAGAGTTTGGTTTGAATTGAAAAGTGAAATATCCAATATTGCATAAGTATGAATGGAAGTTGGTGGTGGTATATGTGTTTGATTAAATGCATGACTCATGAAATAAGTGTTGCATAATATCATTCTCATTCAATTGTGAGTTAGCTTGCTGTTATAAAAACTCCTATCAAGAATGAAACAACCCTTGGTAACAAAAACAGAAAGAAAAGGAAGAAAGAAAAAGCCAAAGTGGCAAGAAAAACAAAGAATAAAGGTTGGACACCAATGACTTGAACCTTAGGACATATGCCTGTGGTGTTCTTGTACTGAGATCTGCTTGGATGAGTAAATTCTAAGGGGTATTTTGAAACCCGGTCACTTAGATCAACTGATTTGGGATGGCCAATTGAAAATCCACAATAAAGAGCAACTTGGATACAGAACATTTAGTTATCCAAAGAGATGTTGGGCATCAATGATCCTAGGAAGAATTAATGAGCCATGTGTCTGTGGTGGAAAGATGTTGAGCAAAAGAAAAGAAAAAATAAAGCCAAAGGCTATGCTGCAGCATTTGACACCCAACCTCTAAAAGAATAATAAGCTTGTCAAAGCATTATAAGCCAAGAAAAGTTAGCAAGGGAAGAATCAAAGAGTGAGTCTTATAACAGCAAGTTTAGCAAACCTTTGATGCAAAATGTATATCATGTAACAAGAACAATAACTCGAGTTGTCATTGTCTGCATAAATGCCCCATAGATCAAATACTGCTATCTGCATAATAAGGATAAATATCCTTTTCTTATTCATTTCATTTACTCTTAGTTTTGAGGCTTGCTTGGGGACAAGCAAGATTTAAGTGATGACAAGTCATCATATACCCATTTTTCAAGCTAATTTCACTTGTTTTGTTAGCATTTATGCACTTTCTTGCATCCTAAGTAAGTGATTTGGAGTGAAAATGCATAACTTCTTTAAATCAAGCAACCACCATGAAATTAATGATAATCCATGAGGTTTAAGCTAATTTTAATTGAACTTTAATTGATTTATAAGCCTCTTGAATTTAGTGATACTTGGAGTGGTTGTTTTGGTTTATTATAGGTGAAGAAAAGAAAAGAAAAGGAAAAGCGTGGCCTAAGAAGTGTGACCTAAGGAAAGGAAAGCGTGGCCAAAGCCATATGAAGCGTGCCGCATGCTAAGGGGGAGGCAACATTGCCCTCCACAAGGGCAGACTGCCCTCTAGGAGGGCAACATAAGAAAACCAAGAAGAGAAGGCAACTCTGCCCTGCCCACTACAAGGGCAGAGCAAAAAATGTGCCTTGAGACCAAGAGGAAGAGAACATTGCCCTGCCCTTGTGGAGGGCAGAATCGGGCTCTCCAAGGAAGAAATTCAAGAGAAAAATGTCACCCATGCATGCTACAAGGATCGAACAAGGAACCATGAGGAAGCCAAGAACTAAGGTTGATTGCCGTGCCAAGAAGCCAAGGAAATTAATTGAATTGTGCCCAAGCCGTGTTTCGAACACGGGGCGTGGAAGAGGGAACTCTGCCCTGCCCTTGGCGCGGGCAGGGCAGCATTTGGATTGGTGCAAGATCCTGGCGCATCATGCACGATTCTGGCGCACCAACTCTCATCCCTGGCAGCATCTGGCGCATCAAAATTCGTCCCTGGCAGCATCTGGCAGCACCAACTTTTCCTGCCCTGCCCTCCGCGAGGGCAGGGCAGTATCCTGGCGCACCACGCACGAATCTGGCGCACCAATCTTCGACCCTGGCAGCACCAACGCGCACACTCCTCGATCTGGCAGCACCACAATTTTCTGCCCTGCCCTTGGCGCGGGCAGGGCAGCGTTTTGCGTTCCTGGCAGCACCAAGCCGCACCAACACGCACCCAAGCCGCACCAAACTTCCGCACCATGCACCAATTTTCTGCCCTGCCCTCCACAAGGGCAGGGCAGCCTCCTGGGAGTGAATTTTCATGGGCCGAAAATTCAAATTAAAACCCCATTTTAATTCATTTCTTCACCAAATCAAAAGCCCATCCAAATCCCAAAATCCAAGAATAGAAAGTGTATAAATAGAAGCTAGTTTGATGTAATTAGGGACCTTTTACCTTCTTTTGAATTTTTACCTTTTGACTTACTTTTGGCTTAGTCTTTGAATTTGCACTTTCTTTGAGCTTTCTTGAGAGACTTGTCCGAGCACCAAGAGGATAAAGGGAGAATTGACTGATCTCCTTCCTCATTCTTACTTGGGCAACTCTACCTCCTGTTTTTGAGTTTTGGGTGTGTGAAATTGAGGAAATTCTGTCTCAATTCCCATTCAAACTCTTTTCAATTTGTTTTCTGCATAATTGAATCTGATTTCTGTTCTTCTACTGCTTTCTCTTTTAATTCTTGTCAATTGCTTTGTTAACTTGGATCTAGGAAGGCAATTAGAGATCTAGGCTCTGCTACCTAGTCTCTTGAGATCTGAGACCCAATTTTACTTTTGGTTCTTCTGTGAACCTCTGCTACATTTTATTTCCTTTCTGTTTGAATGCTTATTTGCTTCTGATTCAATTTCTGCTCAATCAATTGCTGCAATTTACTTCTTCTTTGTTTAGATCCTGCAATCCCATTCCTCAACTCCCTTTTACTTTCTAGCAATTTAACTTTCTTGCCATTTAAGTTCCTGCAGTTTATGTTTCTTGCACTTTAAGTTTCAGTCATTTACTTTCTTGTTCTTTAAGTTTCTGCAAATTTACTTTCCTGTTCTTTAATTTACTGCACTTCTCCCTTCCCCCTTTACATTTACTGTCATTTACTTCCTGTTAAACACAAATCACTCAACCAATACTTGATTCGCTTGACTGAATCACCCACTAAACTAAAATTGCTCAATCCTTCAATCCCTGTGGGATCGACCTCACTCATGTGAGTTATTATTACTTGATGCGACCCGGTACACTTGCCGGTGAGTTTTGTGTTGGATCGTTTTCCACACATCAAGTTTTTGGCGCCGTTGCCGGGGATTGAAATAGATTGACAATGATTAAGTGAAGTGGAGGTCTAGATCAAGCATTTTTTTCTTTTCTGTTATTCTAATTCCTACTAACACACTAACTGTTTGAGAAATTGCCTCTATTAACTCACTAACAATTTATCTCAAATAACTGCACTTAATTCTCAAGCGTGTTGTTGTTTGGTCATCCTGATTGTTTGCATATCACAGGAAATCAAGTTTCTACAGACAAAGGATATCATGACATGAAGCCACCACTCATTACACTCATCAAGAACAATTATTCTTATGACGAAAATCCATCGGAAGATCCTCAGCAGCACATATCCACTTTTCTAAAGACTTGTAATGCAGTCAAAACCGATGGTTCAGATCATGAACTTATAAGATCCTGTTATTCCCCTTCTCATTAAAGGGTGAAGCTGCACAATGGTTTGAAACTTTTCCTCAAGGAAGTATCACTAGTTGGGATGATTTGGTTACCAAATTTCTGGCCAAATTCACCTCATCTAGACAGATTATCCAGCTGAAAAAGGAGGAACATCTATTCACACAAGGGGACGAAGAACCACTCTTTAAGGCCTGGGAAAGGTACAAGAAAGCGACTAATAAAGTGGCTTCCGAGCTTTCTATGAAGGATTGACCCCAGAAACAAGAAAAGCAGTGGATTATTTCTCAGATGGTCTACTCAAAGCAACAACAACTGCCCAAGGAATTGCAGACCTCAATGACAAAGGAGTCAACAACCAACAGTCATTTGAGAAACCACAAAATGCAATCTCAGAAAAAGAAGTGATGAATAGTGAAGGGGTGAATGCGTTCAAAGACTTAAACAGACAAATGCATCCTCAACCACAGCAAAACATGGAAACATCTGCTGCAGTGAATGCCAAATTTCCACCATGGAGACCCTATTCTTATCTGAGAATGAGGGAGTTTCAACATCAAGAACAAGGAAGTTTCCACCAAGGCAACCTCATGATCACAAACAATCAATATCACACATCCACTAATACCATTCAAAGCCAACCCTCACAACACAGACACTCCCAAACCCATCTCAACTGGAGAAGGAGTGAGTACCAAAATCACAGACCAAGGGAATTCCATTATAACAACCCGAACTTCATAAACCATCAAAAACACCATTACAGCAATAACAACCACTACATGCCGCCACCACACCCACCTTTCCTACCTTCAACATGTCATAACCAACCAACCTCACAAGACTCTCAGAGAATCACAAACTTGGAAATCCTAATGGAGAGAATGATGAAACATCAAGAGGAAACAACAAGGAACCAAGAGATGTTAATGAGAGGAATTGAGGAGCAGATAGCTCAATTGGCGAAGCACTTTGCAGAAATGGGTGAGAAGAAACCAAATACTTTCTTCAAAACCAGTGAAGATAAACCAACCAACAACGAAGATGCTACAAAGAAGGAAGGATGGAAAAGGATCATAGAGGACAATGAGAAAGGAAGTACCAGCCAAGAAAAACACAACAGAGAATTCCTTCAAAGAGAGACAGAGGAGAGAACTAAAGCCAAGCAGAAAATCCCCACTGGAAAGTTTTCACTAGGGGATCGAGTGATGATCAATAGTCAAACCATGAAGGTATTCCCACAGTTGTCTGATCACTACACTGTGACTAAGATCCTTCCACAAGAATTTATAGAAGTCATCAAAGAGGAAACCGGAAGGAAGTTCACAGTGAAGACAGACAAGCTAAGGCACTGTGATTTTCGACCTCCATGATAAGCAAAAATGAAGATGTCAAGCTAGTGACAATAAAAGAGCGCTTGTTGGGAGGCAACCCAACCTGAGGTAGTTTCTTTTCATAGCTTTTTCAATAAAAATGTTGAATAATTGGTATGCATTGCAAGGAGCTAAGTTTGGTGTTGCACACCAAAACAATTTGAGGGAGAATGAAAACTTCTAAGTTTGGTGTTCCACCAAAAATATCATTTAAAAACACACTCTCACCTCTTGCATGATTCTAGCTCCAAGCAATCAAACATATTATTCAACTGTTGAATTGTTTCCTATCTTTAATTTCATTAACCTTTAGCAAGGATAAATGGTTTCAATTATGGTTAACTTGTTAGATCTGAGGTAGTGGCAAACAATTAAGTTTGGTGTCCCTACACCAAAATCAATCCAAGAACCACACTCAGTTTATACACACTAACCATATAATTAAGGGCTTGAGAAGCAAGCAACTTTGAGGATTATGCAGGACATGAGTCAACAATTGAAGATACTATGCATTTCAACTCAAAGAGAAAGAAGAAGAAGGGAGAATCAAGCAGCAGCCATGACCATTAGAAGGTGGCAAAGTTCTTTCATACTTCCTCTTTCATGTCTCTAATAAGGAGATGCATGTCTGAAACATGATATGCCTCCATCATTTATTTCTTTTACTTTATGCATTTTCTGTTCTTTGCTTTTCATTTTAGTTAGTTAATAAATAGCTAGAAAAATGATAAGTCTGCATAACGCTTGTATCCATCACTTAGCTTTAAAAATTGTTTTGTTTCCCATATGCTTAAATAAAAGAGTTTGGTTTGAATTGAAAAGTGAAATATCCAATGTTGCATAAGTATGAATGGAAGTTGGTGGTGGTATATGTGTTTGATTAAATGCATGACTCATGAAATAAGTGTTGCATAATATCATTCTCATTCAATTGTGAGTTAGCTTGCTGTTATAAAAACTCCTATCAAGAATGAAACAACCCTTGGTAACAAAAACAGAAAGAAAAGGAAGAAAGAAAAAGCCAAAGTGGCAAGAAAAACAAAGAATAAAGGTTGGACACCAATGACTTGAACCTTAGGACATATGCCTGTGGTGTTCTTGTACTGAAATCTGCTTGGATGAGTAAATTCTAAGGGGTATTTTGAAACCCGGTCACTTAGATCAACTGATTTGGGATGGCCAATTGAAAATCCACAATAAAGAGCAACTTGGATACAGAACATTTAGTTATCCAAAGAGATGCTGGGCATCAATGATCCTAGGAAGAATTAATGAGCCATGTGTCTGTGGTGGAAAGATGTTGAGCAAAAGAAAAGAAAAAATAAAGCCAAAGGCTATGCTGCAGCATTTGACACCCAACCTCTAAAAGAATAATAAGCTTGTCAAAGCATTATAAGCCAAGAAAAGTTAGCAAGGGAAGAATCAAAGAGTGAGTCTTATAACAGCAAGTTTAGCAAACCTTTGATGCAAAATGTATATCATGTAACAAGAACAATAACTTGAGTTGTCATTGTCTGCATAAATGCCCCATAGATCAAATTCTGCTATCTGCATAATAAGGATAAATATCCTTTTCTTATTCATTTCATTTACTCTTAGTTTTGAGGCTTGCTTGGGGACAAGCAAGATTTAAGTTTGGTGTTGTGATGACAAGTCATCATATACCCATTTTTCAAGCTAATTTCACTTGTTTGGTTAGCATTTATGCACTTTCTTGCATCCTAAGTAAGTGATTTGGAGTGAAAATGCATAACTTCTTTAAATCAAGCAACCACCATGAAATTAATGATAATTCATGAGGTTTAAGCTAATTTTAATTGAACTTTAATTGATTTATAAGCCTCTTGAATTTAGTGATACTTGGAGTGGTTGTTTTGGTTTATTATAGGTGAAGAAAAGAAAAGAAAAGGAAAAGCGTGGCCTAAGAAGTGTGACCTAAGGAAAGGAAAGCGTGGCCAAAGCCATATGAAGCGTGCCGCATGCTAAGGGGGAGGCAACATTGCCCTCCACAAGGGCAGACTGCCCTCTAGGAGGGCAACATAAGAAAACCAAGAAGAGAAGGCAACTCTGCCCTGCCCACTACAAGGGCAGAGCACAAAATGTGCCTTGAGACCAAGAGGAAGAGAACATTGCCCTGCCCTTGTGGAGGGAAGAATCGGGCTCTCCAAGGAAGAAATTCAAGAGAAAAATGTCACCCATGCATGCTACAAGGATCGAACAAGGAACCATGAGGAAGCCAAGAACTAAGGTTGATTGCCGTGCCAAGAAGCCAAGGAAATTAATTGAATTGGTGCCCAAGCCGTGTTTCGAACACGGGGCGTGGAAGAGGGAACTCTGCCCTGCCCTTGGCGCGGGCAGGGCAGCATTTGGATTGGTGCAAGATCCTGGCGCATCATGCACGATTCTGGCGCACCAACTCTCATCCCTGGCAGCATCTGGCGCATCAAAATTCGTCCCTGGCAGCATCTGGCAGCACCAACTTTTCCTGCCCTGCCCTCCGCGAGGGCAGGGCAGCATCCTGGCGCACCACGCACGAATCTGGCGCACCAACTTCGACCCTGGCAGCACCAACGCGCACACTCCTCGATCTGGCAGCACCACAATTTTCTGCCCTGCCCTTGGCGCGGGCAGGGCAGCGTTTTGCGTTCCTGGCAGCACCAAGCCGCACCAACACGCACCCAAGCCGCACCAAACTTCCGCACCATGCACCAATTTTCTACCCTGCCCTCCACAAGGGCAGGGCAGCCTCCTGGGAGTGAATTTTCATGGGCCGAAAATTCAAATTAAAACCCCATTTTAATTCATTTCTTCACCAAATCAAAAGCCCATCCAAATCCCAAAATCCAAGAATAGAAAGTGTATAAATAGAAGCTAGTTTGATGTAATTAGGGACCTTTTACCTTCTTTTGAATTTTTACCTTTTGACTTACTTTTGGCTTAGTCTTTGAATTTGCACTTTCTTTGAGCTTTCTTGAGAGACTTGTCCGAGCACCAAGAGGATCAAGGGAGAATTGACTGATCTCCTTCCTCATTCTTACTTGGGCAACTCTCCTGTTTTTGAGTTTTGGGTGTGTGAAATTGAGGAAATTCTGTCTCAATTCCCATTCAAACTCTTTTCAATTTGTTTTCTGCATAATTGAATCTGATTTCTGTTCTTCTACTGCTTTCTCTTTTAATTCTTGTCAATTGCTTTGTTAACTTGGATCTAGGAAGGCAATTAGAGATCTAGGCTCTGCTACCTAGTCTCTTGAGATCTGAGACCCAATTTTACTTTTGGTTCTTCTGTGAACCTCTGCTACATTTTATTTCCTTTCTGTTTGAATGCTTATTTGCTTCTGATTCAATTTCTGCTCAATCAATTGCTGCAATTTACTTCTTCTTTGTTTAGATCCTGCAATCCCATTCCTCAACTCCCTTTTACTTTCTAGCAATTTAACTTTCTTGCCATTTAAGTTCCTGCAGTTTATGTTTCTTGCACTTTAAGTTTCAGTCATTTACTTTCTTGTTCTTTAAGTTTCTGCAAATTTACTTTCCTGTTCTTTAATTTACTGCACTTCTCCCTTCCCCCTTTACATTTACTGTCATTTACTTCCTGTTAAACACAAATCACTCAACCAATACTTGATTCGCTTGACTAAATCACCCACTAAACTAAAATTGCTCAATCCTTCAATCCCTGTGGGATCGACCTCACTCATGTGAGTTATTATTACTTGATGCGACCCGGTACACTTGCCGGTGAGTTTTGTGTTGGATCGTTTTCCACACATCAAGTTTTTGGCGCCGTTGCCGGGGATTGAAATAGATTGACAATGATTAAGTGAAGTGGAGGTCTAGATCAAGCATTTTTTTCTTTTCTGTTATTCTAATTCCTACTAACACACTAACTGTTTGAGAAATTGCCTCTATTAACTCACTAACAATTTATCTCAAATAACTGCACTTAATTCTCAAGCGTGTTGTTGTTTGGTCATCCTGATTGTTTGCATATCACAGGAAATCAAGTTTCTACAGACAAAGGATATCATGACATGAAGCCACCACTCATTACACTCATCAAGAACAATTATTCTTATGACGAAAATCCATCGGAAGATCCTCAGCAGCACATATCCACTTTTCTAAAGACTTGTAATGCAGTCAAAACCGATGGTTCAGATCATGATACTTATAAGATCCTGTTATTCCCCTTCTCATTAAAGGGTGAAGCTGCACAATGGTTTGAAACTTTTCCTCAAGGAAGTATCACTAGTTGGGATGATTTGGTTACCAAATTTCTGGCCAAATTCACCTCATCTAGACAGATTATCCAGCTGAAAAAGGAGGAACATCTATTCACACAAGGGGACGAAGAACCACTCTTTAAGGCCTGGGAAAGGTACAAGAAAGCGACTAATAAAGTGGCTTCCGAGCTTTCTATGAAGGATTGACCCCAGAAACAAGAAAAGCAGTGGATTATTTCTCAGATGGTCTACTCAAAGCAACAACAACTGCCCAAGGAATTGCAGACCTCAATGACAAAGGAGTCAACAACCAACAGTCATTTGAGAAACCACAAAATGCAATCTCAGAAAAAGAAGTGATGAATAGTGAAGGGGTGAATGCGTTCAAAGACTTAAACAGACAAATGCATCCTCAACCACAGCAAAACATGGAAACATCTGCTGCAGTGAATGCCAAATTTCCACCATGGAGACCCTATTCTTATCTGAGAATGAGGGAGTTTCAACATCAAGAACAAGGAAGTTTCCACCAAGGCAACCTCATGATCACAAACAATCAATATCACACATCCACTAATACCATTCAAAGCCAACTCTCACAACACAGACACTCCCAAACCCATCTCAACTGGAGAAGGAGTGAGTACCAAAATCACAGACCAAGGGAATTCCATTATAACAACCCGAACTTCATAAACCATCAAAAACACCATTACAGCAATAACAACCACTACATGCCGCCACCACACCCACCTTTCCTACCTTCAACATGTCATAACCAACCAACCTCACAAGACTCTCAGAGAATCACAAACTTGGAAATCCTAATGGAGAGAATGATGAAACATCAAGAGGAAACAACAAGGAACCAAGAGATGTTAATGAGAGGAATTGAGGAGCAGATAGCTCAATTGGCGAAGCACTTTGCAGAAATGGGTGAGAAGAAACCAAATACTTTCTTCAAAACCAGTGAAGATAAACCAACCAACAACGAAGATGCTACAAAGAAGGAAGGATGGAAAAGGATCATAGAGGACAATGAGAAAGGAAGTACCAGCCAAGAAAAACACAACAGAGAATTCCTTCAAAGAGAGACAGAGGAGAGAACTAAAGCCAAGCAGAAAATCCCCACTGGAAAGTTTTCACTAGGGGATCGAGTGATGATCAATAGTCAAACCATGAAGGTATTCCCACAGTTGTCTGATCACTACACTGTGACTAAGATCCTTCCACAAGAATTTATAGAAGTCATCAAAGAGGAAACCGGAAGGAAGTTCACAGTGAAGACAGACAAGCTAAGGCACTGTGATTTTCGACCTCCATGATAAGCAAAAATGAAGATGTCAAGCTAGTGACAATAAAAGAGCGCTTGTTGGGAGGCAACCCAACCTGAGGTAGTTTCTTTTCATAGCTTTTTCAATAAAAATGTTGAATAATTGGTATGCATTGCAAGGAGCTAAGTTTGGTGTTGCACACCAAAACAATTTGAGGGAGAATGAAAACTTCTAAGTTTGGTGTTCCACCAAAAATATCATTTAAAAACACACTCTCACCTCTTGCATGATTCTAGCTCCAAGCAATCAAACATATTATTCAACTGTTGAATTGTTTCCTATCTTTAATTTCATTAACCTTTAGCAAGGATAAATGGTTTCAATTATGGTTAACTTGTTAGATCTGAGGTAGTGGCAAACAATTAAGTTTGGTGTCCCTACACCAAAATCAATCCAAGAACCACACTCAGTTTATACACACTAACCATATAATTAAGGGCTTGAGAAGCAAGCAACTTTGAGGATTATGCAGGACATGAGTCAACAATTGAAGATACTATGCATTTCAACTCAAAGAGAAAGAAGAAGAAGGGAGAATCAAGCAGCAGCCATGACCATTAGAAGGTGGCAAAGTTCTTTCATACTTCCTCTTTCATGTCTCTAATAAGGAGATGCATGTCTGAAACATGATATGCCTCCATCATTTATTTCTTTTACTTTATGCATTTTCTGTTCTTTGCTTTTCATTTTAGTTAGTTAATAAATAGCTAGAAAAATGATAAGTCTGCATAACGCTTGTATCCATCACTTAGCTTTAAAAATTGTTTTGTTTCCCATATGCTTAAATAAAAGAGTTTGGTTTGAATTGAAAAGTGAAATATCCAATGTTGCATAAGTATGAATGGAAGTTGGTGGTGGTATATGTGTTTGATTAAATGCATGACTCATGAAATAAGTGTTGCATAATATCATTCTCATTCAATTGTGAGTTAGCTTGCTGTTATAAAAACTCCTATCAAGAATGAAACAACCCTTGGTAACAAAAACAGAAAGAAAAGGAAGAAAGAAAAAGCCAAAGTGGCAAGAAAAACAAAGAATAAAGGTTGGACACCAATGACTTGAACCTTAGGACATATGCCTGTGGTGTTCTTGTACTGAAATCTGCTTGGATGAGTAAATTCTAAGGGGTATTTTGAAACCCGGTCACTTAGATCAACTGATTTGGGATGGCCAATTGAAAATCCACAATAAAGAGCAACTTGGATACAGAACATTTAGTTATCCAAAGAGATGCTGGGCATCAATGATCCTAGGAAGAATTAATGAGCCATGTGTCTGTGGTGGAAAGATGTTGAGCAAAAGAAAAGAAAAAAATAAAGCCAAAGGCTATGCTGCAGCATTTGACACCCAACCTCTAAAAGAATAATAAGCTTGTCAAAGCATTATAAGCCAAGAAAAGTTAGCAAGGGAAGAATCAAAGAGTGAGTCTTATAACAGCAAGTTTAGCAAACCTTTGATGCAAAATGTATATCATGTAACAAGAACAATAACTTGAGTTGTCATTGTCTGCATAAATGCCCCATAGATCAAATTCTGCTATCTGCATAATAAGGATAAATATCCTTTTCTTATTCATTTCATTTACTCTTAGTTTTGAGGCTTGCTTGGGGACAAGCAAGATTTAAGTTTGGTGTTGTGATGACAAGTCATCATATACCCATTTTTCAAGCTAATTTCACTTGTTTGGTTAGCATTTATGCACTTTCTTGCATCCTAAGTAAGTGATTTGGAGTGAAAATGCATAACTTCTTTAAATCAAGCAACCACCATGAAATTAATGATAATTCATGAGGTTTAAGCTAATTTTAATTGAACTTTAATTGATTTATAAGCCTCTTGAATTTAGTGATACTTGGAGTGGTTGTTTTGGTTTATTATAGGTGAAGAAAAGAAAAGAAAAGGAAAAGCGTGGCCTAAGAAGTGTGACCTAAGGAAAGGAAAGCGTGGCCAAAGCCATATGAAGCGTGCCGCATGCTAAGGGGGAGGCAACATTGCCCTCCACAAGGGCAGACTGCCCTCTAGGAGGGCAACATAAGAAAACCAAGAAGAGAAGGCAACTCTGCCCTGCCCACTACAAGGGCAGAGCACAAAATGTGCCTTGAGACCAAGAGGAAGAGAACATTGCCCTGCCCTTGTGGAGGGCAGAATCGGGCTCTCCAAGGAAGAAATTCAAGAGAAAAATGTCACCCATGCATGCTACAAGGATCGAACAAGGAACCATGAGGAAGCCAAGAACTAAGGTTGATTGCCGTGCCAAGAAGCCAAGGAAATTAATTGAATTGGTGCCCAAGCCGTGTTTCGAACACGGGGCGTGGAAGAGGGAACTCTGCCCTGCCCTTGGCGCGGGCAGGGCAGCATTTGGATTGGTGCAAGATCCTGGCGCATCATGCACGATTCTGGCGCACCAACTCTCATCCCTGGCAGCATCTGGCGCATCAAAATTCGTCCCTGGCAGCATCTGGCAGCACCAACTTTTCCTGCCCTGCCCTCCGCGAGGGCAGGGCAGCATCCTGGCGCACCACGCACGAATCTGGCGCACCAACTTCGACCCTGGCAGCACCAACGCGCACACTCCTCGATCTGGCAGCACCACAATTTTCTGCCCTGCCCTTGGCGCGGGCAGGGCAGCGTTTTGCGTTCCTGGCAGCACCAAGCCGCACCAACACGCACCCAAGCCGCACCAAACTTCCGCACCATGCACCAATTTTCTACCCTGCCCTCCACAAGGGCAGGGCAGCCTCCTGGGAGTGAATTTTCATGGGCCGAAAATTCAAATTAAAACCCCATTTTAATTCATTTCTTCACCAAATCAAAAGCCCATCCAAATCCCAAAATCCAAGAATAGAAAGTGTATAAATAGAAGCTAGTTTGATGTAATTAGGGACCTTTTACCTTCTTTTGAATTTTTACCTTTTGACTTACTTTTGGCTTAGTCTTTGAATTTGCACTTTCTTTGAGCTTTCTTGAGAGACTTGTCCGAGCACCAAGAGGATCAAGGGAGAATTGACTGATCTCCTTCCTCATTCTTACTTGGGCAACTCTCCTGTTTTTGAGTTTTGGGTGTGTGAAATTGAGGAAATTCTGTCTCAATTCCCATTCAAACTCTTTTCAATTTGTTTTCTGCATAATTGAATCTGATTTCTGTTCTTCTACTGCTTTCTCTTTTAATTCTTGTCAATTGCTTTGTTAACTTGGATCTAGGAAGGCAATTAGAGATCTAGGCTCTGCTACCTAGTCTCTTGAGATCTGAGACCCAATTTTACTTTTGGTTCTTCTGTGAACCTCTGCTACATTTTATTTCCTTTCTGTTTGAATGCTTATTTGCTTCTGATTCAATTTCTGCTCAATCAATTGCTGCAATTTACTTCTTCTTTGTTTAGATCCTGCAATCCCATTCCTCAACTCCCTTTTACTTTCTAGCAATTTAACTTTCTTGCCATTTAAGTTCCTGCAGTTTATGTTTCTTGCACTTTAAGTTTCAGTCATTTACTTTCTTGTTCTTTAAGTTTCTGCAAATTTACTTTCCTGTTCTTTAATTTACTGCACTTCTCCCTTCCCCCTTTACATTTACTGTCATTTACTTCCTGTTAAACACAAATCACTCAACCAATACTTGATTCGCTTGACTGAATCACCCACTAAACTAAAATTGCTCAATCCTTCAATCCCTGTGGGATCGACCTCACTCATGTGAGTTATTATTACTTGATGCGACCCGGTACACTTGCCGGTGAGTTTTGTGTTGGATCGTTTTCCACACATCAAGTTTTTGGCGCCGTTGCCGGGGATTGAAATAGATTGACAATGATTAAGTGAAGTGGAGGTCTAGATCAAGCATTTTTTTCTTTTCTGTTATTCTAATTCCTACTAACACACTAACTGTTTGAGAAATTGCCTCTATTAACTCACTAACAATTTATCTCAAATAACTGCACTTAATTCTCAAGCGTGTTGTTGTTTGGTCATCCTGATTGTTTGCATATCACAGGAAATCAAGTTTCTACAGACAAAGGATATCATGACATGAAGCCACCACTCATTACACTCATCAAGAACAATTATTCTTATGACGAAAATCCATCGGAAGATCCTCAGCAGCACATATCCACTTTTCTAAAGACTTGTAATGCAGTCAAAACCGATGGTTCAGATCATGACACTTATAAGATCCTGTTATTCCCCTTCTCATTAAAGGGTGAAGCTGCACAATGGTTTGAAACTTTTCCTCAAGGAAGTATCACTAGTTGGGATGATTTGGTTACCAAATTTCTGGCCAAATTCACCTCATCTAGACAGATTATCCAGCTGAAAAAGGAGGAACATCTATTCACACAAGGGGACGAAGAACCACTCTTTAAGGCCTGGGAAAGGTACAAGAAAGCGACTAATAAAGTGGCTTCCGAGCTTTCTATGAAGGATTGACCCCAGAAACAAGAAAAGCAGTGGATTATTTCTCAGATGGTCTACTCAAAGCAACAACAACTGCCCAAGGAATTGCAGACCTCAATGACAAAGGAGTCAACAACCAACAGTCATTTGAGAAACCACAAAATGCAATCTCAGAAAAAGAAGTGATGAATAGTGAAGGGGTGAATGCGTTCAAAGACTTAAACAGACAAATGCATCCTCAACCACAGCAAAACATGGAAACATCTGCTGCAGTGAATGCCAAATTTCCACCATGGAGACCCTATTCTTATCTGAGAATGAGGGAGTTTCAACATCAAGAACAAGGAAGTTTCCACCAAGGCAACCTCATGATCACAAACAATCAATATCACACATCCACTAATACCATTCAAAGCCAACCCTCACAACACAGACACTCCCAAACCCATCTCAACTGGAGAAGGAGTGAGTACCAAAATCACAGACCAAGGGAATTCCATTATAACAACCCGAACTTCATAAACCATCAAAAACACCATTACAGCAATAACAACCACTACATGCCGCCACCACACCCACCTTTCCTACCTTCAACATGTCATAACCAACCAACCTCACAAGACTCTCAGAGAATCACAAACTTGGAAATCCTAATGGAGAGAATGATGAAACATCAAGAGGAAACAACAAGGAACCAAGAGATGTTAATGAGAGGAATTGAGGAGCAGATAGCTCAATTGGCGAAGCACTTTGCAGAAATGGGTGAGAAGAAACCAAATACTTTCTTCAAAACCAGTGAAGATAAACCAACCAACAACGAAGATGCTACAAAGAAGGAAGGATGGAAAAGGATCATAGAGGACAATGAGAAAGGAAGTACCAGCCAAGAAAAACACAACAGAGAATTCCTTCAAAGAGAGACAGAGGAGAGAACTAAAGCCAAGCAGAAAATCCCCACTGGAAAGTTTTCACTAGGGGATCGAGTGATGATCAATAGTCAAACCATGAAGGTATTCCCACAGTTGTCTGATCACTACACTGTGACTAAGATCCTTCCACAAGAATTTATAGAAGTCATCAAAGAGGAAACCGGAAGGAAGTTCACAGTGAAGACAGACAAGCTAAGGCACTGTGATTTTCGACCTCCATGATAAGCAAAAATGAAGATGTCAAGCTAGTGACAATAAAAGAGCGCTTGTTGGGAGGCAACCCAACCTGAGGTAGTTTCTTTTCATAGCTTTTTCAATAAAAATGTTGAATAATTGGTATGCATTGCAAGGAGCTAAGTTTGGTGTTGCACACCAAAACAATTTGAGGGAGAATGAAAACTTCTAAGTTTGGTGTTCCACCAAAAATATCATTTAAAAACACACTCTCACCTCTTGCATGATTCTAGCTCCAAGCAATTAAACATATTATTCAACTGTTGAATTGTTTCCTATCTTTAATTTCATTAACCTTTAGCAAGGATACATGGTTTCAATTATGGTTAACTTGTTACATCTGAGGTAGTGGCAAATAATTAAGTTTGGTGTCCCTACACCAAAATCAATCCAAGAACCACACTCAGTTTATACACACTAACCATATAATTAAGGGCTTGAGAAGCAAGCAACTTTGAGGATTATGCAGGACATGAGTCAACAATTGAAGATACTATGCATTTCAACTCAAAGAGAAAGAAGAAGAAGGGAGAATCAAGCAGCAGCCATGACCATTAGAAGGTGGCAAAGTTCTTTCATACTTCCTCTTTCATGTCTCTAATAAGGAGATGCATGTCTGAAACATGATATGCCTCCATCATTTATTTCTTTTACTTTATGCATTTTCTGTTCTTTGCTTTTCATTTTAGTTAGTTAATAAATAGCTAGAAAAATGATAAGTTTGCATAACGCTTGTATCCATCACTTAGCTTTAAAAATTGTTTTGTTTCCCATATGCTTAAATAAAAGAGTTTGGTTTGAATTGAAAAGTGAAATATCCAATGTTGCATAAGTATGAATGGAAGTTGGTGGTGGTATATATGTTTGATTAAATTCATGACTCATGAAATAAGTGTTGCATAATATCATTCTCATTCAATTGTGAGTTAGCTTGCTGTTATAAAAACTCCTATCAAGAATGAAACAACCCTTGGTAACAAAAACAGAAAGAAAAGGAAGAAAGAAAAAGCCAAAGTGGCAAGAAAAACAAAGAATAAAGGTTGGACACCAATGACTTGAACCTTAGGACATATGCCTGTGGTGTTCTTGTACTGAGATCTGCTTGGATGAGTAAATTCTAAGGGGTATTTTGAAACCCGGTCACTTAGATCAACTGATTTGGGATGGCCAATTGAAAATCCACAATAAAGAGCAACTTGGATACAGAACATTTAGTTATCCAAAGAGATGCTGGGCATCAATGATCCTAGGAAGAATTAATGAGCCATGTGTCTGTGGTGGAAAGATGTTGAGCAAAAGAAAAGAAAAAAATAAAGCCAAAGGCTATGCTGCAGCATTTGACACCCAACCTCTAAAAGAATAATAAGCTTGTCAAAGCATTATAAGCCAAGAAAAGTTAGCAAGGGAAGAATCAAAGAGTGAGTCTTATAACAGCAAATTTAGCAAACCTTTGATGCAAAATGTATATCATGTAACAAGAACAATAACTTGAGTTGTCATTGTCTGCATAAATGCCCCATAGATCAAATTCTGCTATCTGCATAATAAGGATAAATATCCTTTTCTTATTCATTTCATTTACTCTTAGTTTTGAGGCTTGCATGGGGACAAGCAAGATTTAAGTTTGGTGTTGTGATGACAAGTCATCATATACCCATTTTTCAAGCTAATTTCACTTGTTTGGTTAGCATTTATGCACTTTCTTGCATCCTAAGTAAGTGATTTGGAGTGAAAATACATAACTTCTTTAAATCAAGCAACCACCATGAAATTAATGATAATCCATGAGGTTTAAGCTAATTTTAATTGAACTTTAATTGATTTATAAGCCTCTTGAATTTAGTGATACTTGGAGTGGTTGTTTTGGTTTATTATAGGTGAAGAAAAGAAAAGAAAAGGAAAAGCGTGGCCTAAGGAAAGGAAAGCGTGGCCAAAGCCATATGAAGCGTGCCGCATGCTAAGGGGGAGGCAACATTGCCCTCCACAAGGGCAGACTGCCCTCTAGGAGGGCAACATAAGAAAACCAAGAAGAGAAGGCAACTCTGCCCTGCCCACTACAAGGGCAGAGCACAAAATGTGCCTTGAGACCAAGAGGAAGAAAACATTGCCCTGCCCTTGTGGAGGGCAGAATCGGGCTCTCCAAGGAAGAAATTCAAGAGAAAAATGTCACCCATGCATGCTACAAGGATCGAACATGGAACCATGAGGAAGCCAAGAACTAAGGTTGATTGCCGTGCCAAGAAGCCAAGGAGATTAATTGAATTTGTGCCCAAGCCGTGTTTCGAACACGGGGCGTGGAAGAGGGAACTCTGCCCTGCCCTTGGCACGGGCAGGGCAGCATTTGGATTGGTGCAAGATCCTGGCGCATCATGCACGATTCTGGCGCACCAACTCTCATCCCTGGCAGCATCTGGCACATCAAAATTCGTCCCTGGCAGCATCTGGCAGCACCAACTTTTCCTGCCCTGCCCTCCGCGAGGGCAGGGCAGCATCCTGGCGCACCACGCACGAATCTGGCGCACCAATCTTCGACCCTGGCAGCACCAACGCGCACACTCCTCGATCTGGCAGCACCACAATTTTCTGCCCTGCCCTTGGCGCGGGCAGGGCAGCGTTTTGCGTTCCTGGCAGCACCAAGCCGCACCAACACGCACCCAAGCCGCACCAAACTTCCGCACCATGCACCAATTTTCTACCCTGCCCTCCACAAGGGCAGGGCAGCCTCCTGGGAGTGAATTTTCATGGGCCGAAAATTCAAATTAAAACCCCATTTTAATTCATTTCTTCACCAAATCAAAAGCCCATCCAAATCCCAAAATCCAAGAATAGAAAGTGTATAAATAGAAGCTAGTTTGATGTAATTAGGGACCTTTTACCTTCTTTTGAATTTTTACCTTTTGACTTACTTTTGGCTTAGTCTTTGAATTTGCACTTTCTTTGAGCTTTCTTGAGAGACTTGTCCGAGCACCAAGAGGATCAAGGGAGAATTGACTGATCTCCTTCCTCATTCTTACTTGGGCAACTCTCCTGTTTTTGAGTTTTGGGTGTGTGAAATTGAGGAAATTCTGTCTCAATTCCCATTCAAACTCTTTTCAATTTGTTTTCTGCATAATTGAATCTGATTTCTGTTCTTCTACTGCTTTCTCTTTTAATTCTTGTCAATTGCTTTGTTAACTTGGATCTAGGAAGGCAATTAGAGATCTAGGCTCTGCTACCTAGTCTCTTGAGATCTGAGACCCAATTTTACTTTTGGTTCTTCTGTGAACCTCTGCTACATTTTATTTCCTTTCTGTTTGAATGCTTATTTGCTTCTGATTCAATTTCTGCTCAATCAATTGCTGCAATTTACTTCTTCTTTGTTTAGATCCTGCAATCCCATTCCTCAACTCCCTTTTACTTTCTAGCAATTTAACTTTCTTGCCATTTAAGTTCCTGCAGTTTATGTTTCTTGCACTTTAAGTTTCAGTCATTTACTTTCTTGTTCTTTAAGTTTCTGCAAATTTACTTTCCTGTTCTTTAATTTACTGCACTTCTCCCTTCCCCCTTTACATTTACTGTCATTTACTTCCTGTTAAACACAAATCACTCAACCAATACTTGATTCGCTTGACTAAATCACCCACTAAACTAAAATTGCTCAATCCTTCAATCCCTGTGGGATCGACCTCACTCATGTGAGTTATTATTACTTGATGCGACCCGGTACACTTGCCGGTGAGTTTTGTGTTGGATCGTTTTCCACACATCACATCACTTTGTGTTGTGCCAAAATTGTGTCCATTCCTTCCAACTCTAGCACTCCCTTTCTCTGTGAGGGTTGGCGTTGCCTTTGGTGAGCAAAGAAATATTGATTATTCGCCACCATATTAATGAGATTTTGGGCCTCCTCTGCAGTCTTCATGAGTTGTAAAGAGCCTCCAGCTGAGTGATCCAGTGCTTCTTGAGCCTTTAGAGTGAATCCTTCATAGAAGTTTTGCAGCTTGTCCCACTCAGTGAACATTTCTGGTGGGCATTTCCTGAGCAGAGCCTTATATCTCTCCCATGCCTCATATAGAGTTTCAGCATCCAATTGTGTGAATGTCTGCACTTCCATCTTCAATCTAATAATCCTCTGAGGCAGGTAAAATTTGGCAAGAAACTTGCTCACCAAATCTTCCCAGGTGTTGATGCTCTCCTTTGGGAATGTCTCTAGCCTTTGAGTGGCTTTGTCTTTGAGGGAGAATGGGAATAACAGTAGCTTATAAATATCAGGGTGCACACCATTGCTTTTGACAGTATCACAAATCCTTAGAAAGGTGGATAAGTGTTGGTTTGGATCTTCAAGTGGCCCTCCTCCAAAGGAGCAGTTGTTTTGGACCAATGTGATGAGTTGTGGCTTCAATTCAAAGTTATTTGCATTGATATTAGGGGTAAGAATGCTACTCCCACAATGTCTAGAGTTTGCAAATGTATAAGAAGCCAGTATTCTTCTTTGTGGTGGATTATTGTTGACCACTCCTTCCGGAGGATTGGAATTAGAGGGATCTCCTTCCATTTCATGGTATTCCTCTTTAGATTCTTCCTCTCCAACAACAGCCTTCCCTCTAGCTTCTCTTCTTATCCTTCTGAGAGTTCTTTCGTCTTATTCACAAAAGGTAGGTGTAGCTCTCCTTGTACCTGACATACAAACCAAGACACAAGAAACACAAAAACCAGAAAACCAATGAAACTCCAATCTATTGCTAGAATGAAGTTTTGGTTAGCTTAGGCAAAAAGTCAAACAGTTAATGTGTTAGTTGAAAACAAAAGGAAAAAATGCTTAATCTAGGTCACCACCTCACTTAATCATTGTCAATCTATTTCAATCCCCGGAAACGGCGCCAAAAACATGATGGTATGGAAGACGATCCGACACAAAAGTCACCGGCAAGTGTACCAGGTCACATCAAGTAATAATAACTCACATGACTGAGGTCGATCCCATAGGGATTGAAGGATTGAGTAATTTTAGTTTGGTGGTTGATTTAGTCAAGCAAGCAAGAGTTGAGTTGGGTGATTTGTAATTGACAGAAGCTAAATTGCATGAATTGTAAAGGGGGAAGGGAGAATTGAAGTAAATTAAAGAGAACAGAAAGTAAAAGTGTTGAATCTTAAAGAACAAGTAAAGTAAATGACAGAAACTTAGAGTGCAAGAAATGTAAATTGCAGAAGCTTAGAGTGCAATAAATATAAATTGCTTGAATATTAAAGGGCTTAGGGAGATGGGATTGCAGAATTTAAACAAAGAAGAGTAAATTGCAACACGTAGAAGAGTAGAAGATGAATTGAACTGAAATAGATCTCAAACAGAAAGGTAAATTTGCTTGAAGGAGCATTCAGCAGATAAACTAAATGGAAATGCAAGATCTCAGGGGTCAAGAGACTAGAAAACTAAGTCTAGATCTCACTACCTTCCTTGGTCCAATTTAGAAGACAATTTAAAGAGAATTGAAGATGAAAATTAGTAAAGAAGAACACAAATTCTTGAATTATGCAGTAAATTGAACAAAGAGATCTTAAGAGGAGAGTGAGATAGAATTTCCTCAATTTTTCACACTTAAGACCCAAACAAAGCTTTCCAAAAAAGAAAACAAGAATACCCAGAGGAAGAGAACTCAATTCTCCTTCCCAGTTTAGTTCAAAGAAAATCAAAAATTAAAACAGAAGCAAAAATGAAAAAGCTCTCAAATCAAAATTCAAAAAAAAAGTAAGAAGAAGGTCCTCTCTACATCTAACTAACACCTACTTCCTAATTTGGATCTAAGAATTTGGGTGGGCTCTAAAATTTGGTGAAAAAATGAATTAATTTGGATTTTTGATGGATTTTTGGCCCATGGTACACCTCCTAGGGGAAAGCTCGGCTCTTGGCAAGAGCTTTGGGTAAGAGCTTTGGTGATCTTAGCCTTCCAATGTGTTGCACGCTTCTTCATTGTGACAAGGAAACAAAGCTCTTTGCAAGAGCTCTAAGCTCTTGGTAAGAGCTTTGCTTGTCCCTTGAGGTCCATGGTTCGATTGGGTGGAGCACTTGCTGGTCATTTTCCTTGGCAAAAGAGTAGCGCCCAATGTCTTCCCTCCTTGAGGTGCCCGATTTGATCCTTGGGGACTGCCAGCTGGCTTTTCTTCTAGGCACAAAGTGGCGCCTAAGACTTTGCTCCTTGGATGTCCTTTGTTCGAATCCCATGGAGTGAAAACAAGCCAATTTTGGCTTTTTTTTCTTGTGAGGTAGCGCTGCCCCCTTCCCCTTGGTCTTTGGTTCAAGCCTTGGTGAGTGCATTATTGAGCTCTTTTTCCCTTGATTTTTCCTTGAAGAAGCCCAGAAAAGCTCTTGGAGAAAGCTCTTAGCAAGAGCTTTGCTTTGAGCTTGCCTTGCTCCCTTCTTCCTTGTTGCACTTAGTTAAGCTCTTAGCAAGAGCTCTAGGCTCTTGGCAAGAGCTTGGCCTTTGATTTTTTTGAAGTAAAGCTCTCCACAAGAGCTCTAGGCTCTTGGCAAGAGCTTTGTGCTCTTGTTCCTTGAATTTAGCCATGCTTTTCTTCCCTTGAGCACGCTTTCTTTATTTCCTTAGATCATGCTCCTTAGGCTACGCTTTCTTTATTTTTTTCTTTCCTTCACCTACAAGTAATTAAAACCACCAATCAAAGTATCACAAAATTCACAAAGCTTAAAATTCATTTAAAAACCAATTAATTTTAGCTTAAACTTCATAATTTTGTGTCAATTAAAGGGTGGTTGATTGATTCAAAGAAACCATGCAATTCCACTCCAAATTACTTACTTACAATGTAAGAAAGTGCATAAAAACTAATGAAACAAGTGAAAAATGCTTGCAAAGCTAGCATATGATGACTTGTCATTAGTAGGGAAATACTTCCTCCCTACAAACTTTGTTGTTCTTGAGATGGAAGAAAGCTATCTTCATCCAATCATTCTGGGGAGACCATTCTTGGCCACAGCCAGAGCACTTATAGATGTTGCGCAAGGGGCATTGATATTAAGAATCCATGATCAACAACTCACCTTTCATGTCTTCAAGCCCTCACATGAATCTGAACAAGAGAACAAAGACATGAAGGATGATCACAAGGAAGCATTCTTGGATGAAACTAGTAGTGAATCTCAAGTAGAGCCTCTAAATACATCCTTGGTGGAAACACAAGAAGTCCAAGTGATACAACAACCAAAGAAGTCCAAGGAGGAGCTGAAACCACAAGATTCAAAAGGGACAATCAACAAGGACCCTCCTGACACAAGAATCACTGAAGCACCACTTGAAGGTGAAAAGGAGAATTGGGAAGAAAGTGCCAAGAGGATGGAAAAAGAAGAAAATCCCCACAGAGGACTTCTCTCCAGGAGACAGAGTGATATTAATCCACCAGCCACTAGTCCCACCTCATCTTCCTATAATTCCATCTCAGCTACCTCAAGTGTATACAATCAATAGAATCCTATCTTTGGAGCATGTAGAGATTCTCAAAGAAGAAAGCAGAGATAGATTCATTGTAAGAGGAGAAGACCTGAGACATTACCAACCACCCTGACAAAGGCCAACCGTCAAGCTAATGACGTTAAAGAAGAGCTTCATGGGAGGCAACCCATGTTTTATATCCTTTATGTTTATGTTTATGTTTTGATAGTAGTTAATAAAGTAGTACTCATGAAATCCAATTCAAAATTGACAGGCACTGAACTGAATTCTGGCGTAAAACACACAGTGAACAACAAATTTAGTGTGCAAAACACCCTAAGAGAATACATGGGATTCATATCATATGTATCTTAGGAGTCCAATTTAATTCCTTTGCACCACATGATCACAAACTAAGTTTGGTGTTCACTAATGTTATACACATAGCTCCTAAGAAGTCAAATTGATTTCAATTAATGAGTAACACTTAGCTATCTTAGTTAGTTATTTGATGAAAATTCAAAAGGTAGTTAGATACATTTCAATTCCCGCCACCAATTAAAGTTAACTTTTGTTTTTCTTTTATTGTTTTGCATAGGAAAATGAAGGAAGGAATGGATGGAATTGACATGACAAGCTAAGGAGGGAGGTCCGGCCACTTCATGGAAGGCTAGGCACATGTCTTTGAATGGCGTTCCTTTGAAAGTGTTTCCATGCAAGCATTGGATAGTTCAATGTGTTATAGCTTTCACCTTTGAAGACCGAACCCAACCTCCTCATAAAGTGGTGATCCTTGTGCTCATACCATTTCACACATACACACCATCCATCTTCATCACACAATGTTAATCTCCACCATTCATTTTTCCACCACCTTCTAAGATAAATTACCTCTACTTCATGTAACCAAAACCATTGCCTACTTTCACACTCCACTTATTTCATTATAAGCTACCTGCATTTTTTTCCACCTTTGGTTACCTTCTATTATTAAACCTCCACTCCCTTTTCTTATAGTTAGAATCTTGATCACTCATTTATTTTCTTCCTCAACCCACACCCTCAACTCACCTAACTCACCCGATTCACCACACTCCTCTATATTCTTGTATTTCGTTCCTCACCTATGGCACCATCAAGTTCTAAGAGAAGAAAGGGGAAGAAACCTATGGAGCAACATCCCTTTAATAAAAGGAAATTCAGAACCCTACATCATGCATTACAATTCGGATGGATGGTAGACAAGGAAATAGTACATAAGTTAGCCTTTCAATTCAGAGAGAAGGAATGCCTAGAAATCAGGGAGAAAATTGAAAAGAGAAGGTGGGAACTCCTTCTTGATCCAGTAAAAAAAGTGAGTGAAACTCTTGTTAGAGAATTCAATGCAAATACAGGACGACAAGACAAGAATGATGACTCTTACAAGAGCTATGTAAGGGGGTGGTGATTGATTTCAGTCCAATGTCCATCATAAGGGTACTTAAGCTACGAGCCGTACCATTTGAGGAAGCAAGCTATCAGTCAAGAATAAGTAATAACCCTGATTGTGAGGAAATTATGAACGACATATATGTTGTGGGGGCTGATTAGGTGAGGTACCCAGACAGAAAGCCAAGGTTTATTAGAAGGGGAGACTTCATCCCCGAAGCTAAGAGATGGTTTCAGATCATAAGGAGATCCATCCTCCCTGCTTGAAACAATTCAGAGGTTAACATTGCTCGAGCCACCATGGTACATTGCATAATGAGGGGTGGAGACATAAACGTTCATGAGATCATCGCTGAAGGTATCCAAGAGATCTCAAAGAAAAATGACCCAGAGGCCTGGCTGGGGTATTCAAGCACCATCCTAAGGCTGTGTATGAAAGCCATGGTGGTTTTTGAGGATGCAAACCCAATATAGTTGAATGTTGGGAAACCAATCATGCCTCAGCGCATGAATTATGTTGCACCCACTCAACAGTAAAGAAGACCTCAGAGGAGGAAGAGGATGCTTCAAAAAGAAGCACAACAAGAAGAGCAACAACAAGAAGAACCTCAACAAGAAGAGCAATACAATCCAGCCACCCTAAACATGAGTCAACTTCAAAAAGCTTCTAAAGGTCGAACCAGGCAATATGCGGAAGGACAAGAGCAACAAAGACACTTCCAATTTCACTTGATAAATCAGCAAAAGGATTTGCGCCAGCAACTAATGGAGCAACAACAGGAACACTACTCCCAACTTTCTCAAGCCATAAACCAAGTGTCCGAAAGACAAGTGCATAAAGAGAAGCACATTCAAGAACTAAACCAACACCAAATAGCTTAAATGAAAGCATTCAATGAGTTTAATGTTCTCAATGAAGGAGGACAACTAAACAGGACTGATTATAATATAAATACCTAGGCTAAACTCAGTTACTTGGTTGGGTATATGCCCCATTTGCACCCTTTAGTCCCAAAATATGATGCGATTTATGCAGAGCTAAAGGAGAAGGAAGATGGAAGAGCAAAGTGCCATGAGGAGGCATTGAGGCAGAGAATGGAGAAGGCCGGATTCTAGAAGAAGCTAAAGGAAAAACAAAAAGAAAGTGGAGATACAAGCAACCAGGAAGGAAGTCAAGAAGAAGAAGGGAACAAGAGTGGAAAGGAAACCAATAAGTAAAAGGTGGTGGAGTTTCTTTTTAAGCTTTAAATAAGGAAAATCATGTATGAAATATAACATGCTTCCATAGTTAGTTTAGGAATTTCAATTAAGTCATTGCATTTAGTTTCTTTAGTTTGTCTTTTGCTTGCTAGCTTAGTTGCTTAGGCCACTGCATCATTGCTTGAATCCTATGTTGTGCTCTTGAGTTTAATAAAAGAAAATGTAAGAAAATGTTATGAAAAAAAAAACAAGAGTAAAGTCCAATGTTGTAGAATAAAGTCCTAGTATTTGTGGTGGTGGTTGCTAGCTAAGTTGGTTCATCAATAAGGTCCAAGGCTAAAATATTTCTTGAATTATAAGCTTGAAGTGCATTCTATGAGACTTAGATGAATAATAAGATCTTAAAAAGAGAAAAAGAGAATGAAAAATAAAGAAAAGAAAAAGAAATAAAGTTAGGCACCAATAGTTTGAACCTTGAGGCATGTGTCTGTAGTGTGTTTGTGCAAGGATCTACTTGGATGAGTAGGTTCTGAGGAGTGCTTCATCACTTGGTAACTTAGGTTAACTAACCCGAGATTACCAACTGAAAGTCCACTATCAAGAGCAACCTTGTCACAAAACATTTAGTAACCCAAAGAGGTGCTAGACACCAAGGTCTCAGAAATGAATAACAAACCATGTGCCTGTGGTGTGAATGTGCTAAGGAGAGGCTTGAGTGAGTAAGTCCTAGGAGTGTTTCAATACCTAGCACCTTGAACCAATTGGTTCGGGAGTGTTGGCTGAAAAATTATCATAAGAAGTTGCCTCAACACAGAGCACTTAGCTAAAGAAAGCAATATGCTCTATAGAGAAAAAGAAAACAAAAACAAAGCTAAGATAAGGATCAAAGAATAAGAGTCTCATAGAAGGCAATAAGGTGACTATTCAAGAGCATATTCTAGCCTTGGGACCAGCAAGAACATGAACATAATTTGCCATGCATGAAACTCCATGAACTAAGGATTTGAATTCACTGAATAAGGACTTGTATCTCTTGTCTTCTCATTCATTCTTCTTATGTTCTATCACTTACTTAAGGACAAGCAAGATTTAAGTTTGGTGTTGTGATCCCAGGGCATCTTGGCTAGTTTCACAAGCCATTGTGAGTATGTTTTAGGGTAGTTTCATGCATTTTCTTAGGTAATAAGCAATTATTTGGTTGAATGTGCATTCTAATGAGCGGATAATTTATACGCTTTTTGGCATTGTTTTTAGATAGTTTGTAGTAGGATCTAGCTACTTTTTAGTATATTTTTATTAGTTTTTAAGCAAAATTCATATTTCTGGACTTTACTATGAGTTTTTTTGTTTTTCTGTGATTTCAGGTATTTTCTGGCTGAAATTGAGGGACCTGAGCAAAAATCTAATTCAAAGGCTGAAAAAGGACTCCTGATGGTGTTGGATTCTGACATCCCTGCACTCGAAATGGATTTTCTGGAGCTACAAAAGCCCAATTGGCGCGCACTTAATTGCGTTGTAAAGTAGACATCTAGGGCTTTCCAGCAATATATAATAGTCCATACTTTACTCAAGTTTTGACGACGCAAACTGGCATTCAAACACCAACTTCCTGCCCTATTCTGGTGTTAAACGCCAGAAACAGGATAGAAGCTGCAGTTAAACGCCCAAACTGGCATAAAAGCTGGCATTTAACTCCAAGAAAAGTCTCTACACACGAAAGCTTCAACGTTCAGCCCAAGCACTCACCAAGTGGGCTCAGAAGTGGATTTCTGCATCATTTACTTATTTCTGTAACCCTAGTAACTAGTTTAGTATAAATATACCCTTTTACTATTGTACTCAAATCTGGAGATCATCTTTTGGAATATCTTTGGACCATTGTTCACGTTTTAGGAGGCTGGCCATTCGGCCATGTCTACCCTATTTTCACTTATTTATTTTCAATGGTGGAGTTTCTACACACCATAGATCAAGGTGTAGAGCTCTGCTATTCCTCATGAATTAATGCAAAGTATTATTGTTTTTCTATTCAATTCAAGCTTATTCTTATTCTAAGATGTTCACTCGCACTTCAACCTGATGAATGTGATGATCTATGACACTCATCACCATTCTCACTTATGAACGCATTCCTAACAAACACTTCCTTTCTACCTGCGAAAGCTAGAGTGTGTATCTCTTGGATTCCTGGTCCATGCGTTTGATTGCCTCTCCTGACAACAGAGCCTTCAATTCCTTGAGATCAGAGTCTTCGTGGTATAAGCTAGAATTAATTGGCAGCATTCTTGAGATCCGGAAAGTCTAAACCTTGTCTGTGGTATTCCGAGTAGGATCCGGGATGGGATGACTGTGACGAGCTTCAAACTCGTGACTGTTGGGCATAGTGACAGACGCAAAAGGATCATTGGATCTTATTTCGACACAAGTGAGAACCGTCAGATGATTAGCCCTACGTAACCCGTAGCTGGACCATTTTCACTGAGAGGATGGACAGTAGCCATTGACAACAGTGATCCCCCTACATACAGCTTGCCCTAGAAAGGAATATGAATGATTGAATGAAGACAGTAAGAAAGCGGAGATTCAGAAGGAATAACGCATCTCCATATGCTTATCTGAAATTCCCACCAATGAATTACATAAGTATCTCTATCTTTATTTTATGTTTATTTATCTTTTAATTATCAAAACTCTATAACCATTTGAATCCGCCTGACTAAGATTTACAGGATGACCATAGCTAGCTTCAAGCCGACAATCTCCGTGGGATCGACCCTTACTCACATAAGGTTTATTACTTGGACGACCCAGTGCACTTGCTGGTTAGTTGTGCGATGTTGTGAAAAAGAGTTGAGATTACAATTGTGCGTACCAAGTTATTGGCGCCATTGAGATCACAATTTCGTGCACTAAGTTTTTGGTGCCGTTGCCGAGGATTGTTCGAGTTTGAACAACTGACGGTTCATCTTGTTTCTTAGATTAGGTAATTTTCTTCTTCTTTCAACCTTTATTTTATTTTCAAAAAGTTTTCAAAAATCTTTCAAAATTTTTTCTTTTTTTTTAGTTTTTCCAAAATAATTTTCAAAAAAATCCAAAAAAAATTAATAAAATCATAAAAAAATTTTATGTTTCTTATTTGAGTCTAGTGTCAATTTTTAAGTTTGGTGTCTATTGCATGTTTTTAAAATTTATGTATTTTTCGAAAAATTCATGCATTGCATTCTTCATGATCTTCAAGTTTTTCTTGACAAGTCTTCTTGTTTGATCTTCATATATTCTTGTTTTGTGTCTTTTCTTGTTTTTCATATGCATTTGTGAATTCATAGTGTCTAGACATGAAAAATCTCTAAGTTTGGTGTCTTGCATGTTTTTCTTTTCTTGAAAATTTTTCAAAAATAAGTTCTTGATGTTCATCATGATCTTCAAGGTGTTCTTGGTGTTCATCTTGACATTCATACTGTTCTTGCATGAATCATTTGTTTTAATCCAAAATTTTTATGTGTTGAGTCATTTTGTGATTTTTCTCTTTCCTCATAAAAATTAAAAAAAAATCAAAAAATATATTTTCCTTATTTCACTCATAAATTTCGAAATCTTTGGGTTGACTTAGTCAAAAATTTTTAAAATTTGTTGTTTCTTGTTAGTCAAGTCAAGATTTCAATTTCAAAATCTTTTTCAAAATCAAATCTTTTCTTTTTCCTTTTATTATTTTCGAAAATTCTTTAAAATTAATTTTCAAAAATCCTTTTCTTAATTTCATTTCAAATTTTCAAAAACTTTACTAACAATTAATGTGATTGATTCAAAAATTTCAAGTTTGTTACTTTCTTGTTAAGAAAGGTTCAACCTTTAAATTCTAGAATCATATCTTTTAGTTTCTTGTTAGTCAAATCACCAACTTCAATTTTCAAAATCAAATCTTTTTAAAATTTCTTTTTCAAATCTTTTTCAAAATAAATTTCAATCATATCTTTTTTAAACTTTAATTTCAAAATCTTTTCTAACTTCTTATGTTTTCAAAATTGATTTCAAATCTTTTTCAATTAACTAATTGACTTTTTGTTTGTTTTACTATTTCTTATCTTTTTCAAAACCACCTAACTACTTTTCTCTCTCTAATTTTTGAAAATCACCTTTCTCTTTTTTCAAAAATCTTTTTACTTAACTAATTATTTTAATTTTTAATTTTATTCCTTTTCTTAATGTTCGAACTCTAACAGAATTTTAAAATAAAAACAAAAATATTTTCCTTTTTCTTTTTAATTATTTTCAAAGACTATCTCTCATCTTCTTCTATTTATTTATTTAATCACTAACGCTTTTCTCTTCTTCTTATAATTCGAACCCTCTCTCCCTCTCTCCCTCTCTGTGTTTGAATTCTTCATCTCTTCTCTTTACATCATTCTTCTATTCTTTTCTTCTTCTACTCACAAAAAAGAATCTCTATACTGTGACATAGAGGATTCCTCTTCCTTTTCTGTTCTCTTCTTTTTCATATGAGCAGGAGTAAGGACAAGAACATTCTTGTTGAAGCTGACCCTGAACCTGAAAGGACTTTGAAAAAGAAGCTAAGAGAAGCTAAAGCACAACAATCCAGAGAAAACCTTACAGAGAATCTTGAAAAAGAAGTAATGGCCGAACCCAACAATAATGCAAGGAAGATGCTTGGTGTAACGACCCAATTTCTAGTACGTCATGATCATACTAGAAACTGAGCGCTACCAGCTTGTCTTTCTAATTATTATCTATTATTTATTATATGAGCCTGATTCGTTGTTAAAAGCGTAGTTATTTTGCGAGATACTTTTTTTTACTTTAAAAAAAATGTTTGGATTAATAAATAGAATCATTCATAAGCAATTCACAAATAATAACAGATAAAATAGTTATAAACAACCACACATAAATACATCACAAGTAGTTAATAACATTTAGTGATCCAACCTTTATTTAGGTATAGACTTTTAGTTAGAACACCCCTAGATATAACCAGATAATAACTATATACATATATATACTTACAACATCCCAGGCCCTGACCTGTTCAAGAAGTCCCTAAGCTGGCATCCAGGCTAGCTGATGAGCGGATAATTTATACGCTTTTTGGCATTATTTTTAGGTAGTTTTTAGTAGGATCTAGCTACTTTTAGGGATGTTTTTCATTAGTTTTTATGCTAAATTCACATTTCTGGACTTTACTATAAGTTTGTGTGTTTTTCTGTGATTTCAGGTATTTTCTGGCTGAAATTGATAAACCTGAGCAAAACCCTGTTAGAAGGCTGACAAAGGACTGCTGATGTTGTTGGATTCTGACCTCCCTGCACTCGAGATAGATCTTCTAGAGTTACAGAACTCCAAATGGCACGCTCTCAATGGCGTTGGAAGGTAGACATTCAGAGCTTTCCAGCAATATATAATAGTTCATACTTTACTCGAGATTAGACGATGTAAACTGGCGTTCAACGCCAGTTCCATGCTGCAATCTGGAGTCAAACGCCAGAAACACGTCATAAACCAGAGTTAAACGCCAAAAACACATTACAACTTGGCGTTTAACTCCAAAAGAAGCCTCTGCACGTGTAAAGCTCAAGCTCAGCCCAAGCACACACCAAGTGGGTCCCGGAAGTGGATTTCTGCATCAATTACCTATTTCTGTAAACCCTAGTAGCTAGTTTAGTATAAATAGAACTTTTTATTATTGTTTTAGTCATCTCTTTTTGACCACATCTTTGGTCCTTCTCCCTAATTCCAAATTTCATATCATATTTTGGGGGCTGGCCATTCGGCCATGTCTGGACCACTATCACTTATGTATTTTCAACGGTGTAGTTTCTGCACACCATAGATTAAGGGTGTGGAGTTCTGCTGTACCTCGAGTTTTAATGCAATTACTACTATTTTCTATTCAATTCAGTTTATTCCTGTTCTAATAAGATATTCGTTGCACTTCACCATGACGAATGTGATGATTAATGACACTCATCATCATTCTCACCTATGAACGCGTGACTGACAACCACTTCCGTTCTACCTTAGACCGAACGCATATCTCTTGGATTCCTTAATCAGAATCTTCGTGGTATAAGCTATAATTGATGTCAGCATTCATGAGAATCCAGAAAGTCTAAACCTTGTCTGTGGTATTCCGAGTAGGAGTTAGGGATTGAATGACTGTGACGAGCTTCAAACTAGCGATTGTTGGGCGTGATGACAAACACAAAAGAATCAATGGATTCTATTCCGACATGATCGAGAACCGACAGATGATTAGCCATGCTGTGACAAGAGCATTTGGACCTTTTTCACTGGGAGGATGGGATGTAGCCATTGGCAACGGTGATGCCCTACATACAGCTTGCCATAGAAAGGAGTAAGAAGGATTGAAAGTAAGAGAGCAGTATGTTGCAAAGATCCAACAGGGACAAAGCATCTCCATACACTTATCTGAAATTCTCACCAATGATTTACATAAGTATTTCTATCTTTATTTTCTGTTTATTTATTATTATTATTATTCAAAAATTCCATAACCATTTATTATCCGCCTAACTGAGATTTACATGATGAGCATAGCTTGCTTCATACCAACAATCTCCGTGGGATCGACCCTTACTCACGTAAGGTTTATTACTTGGACGACCCAGTGCACTTGCTGGTTAGTTGTGCGGAGTTGTGAAGAAAGTGCTGAGTTAGTAGATGCGCATACCAAGTTGAATGCCATTTTTAGAGATCACAATTTCGTGCACCAAATTTTTGGCGCCGTTGCCGGGGATTGTTCGAGTTTGGACAACTGACGGTTCATCTTGTTGCTTAGATTAGGTAATTTTCTTTTTGTTTTATTTTCAAAAATCTTTTTCCAAAAATCATTCAAAAAAAATTTTTTTCCCTTTGTTTTCGAAAATTATTCTAAATTTTTAAGAATGAATTCTAGAGTTTCATGGTAACACGTTGAAGCCTGGCTGGCTATAAAGCCATATCCAAATTCTTTTGGATTGATGCTTCCACTTGTCAACATAAAAGGCATGTATATGGAGTTGGATGAAGTATCAACTGTTGCATGCCTAATTTATATCCTAAAGCTGGCTGGCTATTAAGCCATGTCCAACTCCTGGATCGGAGCTTTAGGCTAACATTGAAAGATTCCTGGAATTCCTATTAAAAATTTTGAATTTCTTATTTTCTTTTTCCTATAAAATTTTGAAAAAAATAGAAAATCATAAAATAAAAAATATTTTATGTTTCTTGTTTGAGTCTTGAGTCAATTTTTAAGTTTGGTGTCAATTGCATGTTTTAAAAATTTTTGCATTTTTTCAAAAATTCATGCATGTGTTCTTCATAATCTTCAAGTTATTCTTGGTAAGTCTTCTTGTTTGATCTTTATGTTTTCTTGTTTTGTGTCTTTTGTTGTTTTTCATATGCATTTTTGCATTCATAGTGTCTAGGCATTCAAAATTTCTAAGTTTGGTGTTTTGCATGTTTTCTTTTCTTGAAAATTTTTCAAAAATAAATCTTGATGTTTATCTTGATCTTCAAAGTGTTCTTGGTGTTCATCTTGACATTCATAGTGTTCTTGCATGCATCATTGGTTTTGATCCAAAAATTTTCATGTTTTGGGTCATTTTTATGTTTTTCTCTCTCATCATTAAAAATTCAAAAATCAAAAAAATATCTTTACCTTATTTTTCTCAAAATTTTGAAAATTTGAGTTGAATTAGTCAAAAATTTTTAAAACTTAGCTATTCTAATAAGTCAAGTCAAATTTTCAATTTCAAAAATCCTATCTTTTCAAAACCTTTTCAAAAATCAAATCTCTTTCATTTTTCTCTTATGATTTTCAAAAATTTAAAAATATTTTTCAAAATCTTTTCTTATCTTTATTTCAAAATGTAGAAAACTTTACTAACAATTAATGTGATTGATTAAAAAATTTGAAGTTTGTTACTTTCTTGTTAAGAAAGGTTCAATCTTTAAATTCTAGAATCATATCTTTTAATTTCTTGTTAGTCAAGTAATCAATTTTAATTTTAAAAATCAAATCTTTTTCAAAATATCTTTTTCAATCATATCTTTTTAAAATATATTTTTCAAATCATATCCTTTTCAAAAATTTGATTTCAAAAATCTTTTCTAACTTCTTATCTTTTCAAAATTGATTTTCAAATCTTTTTCAACTAACTAATTGACTTTTTGTTTGTTTCTTATCTTTTTCAAAACCATCTAACTACTTTCCTCTCCCTAATTTTCGAAAATCACTTCCCTCTTTTTTCAAAATTTTCTTAATTAACTAATTATTCCAAATTTTAATTCTTCTCTTAATTTTCGAAAATCACTAACCCTTTTTCAAAATTTATTTTCGAAATACTCCACTCTCTCATCTTCTTCTATTTATTTATTTATCTACTAACACTTCTCCTCTACTCAAGAATTCAAACCTATCCTCCCCCTTGTGTTTGGATTCTTACCTTTTTCTTCTTCTATTCCTTCTCTCTTATACTAACATAAAGGAATCTCTATACTGTGACATAGAGGATTCCTCTTCTTTTTCTGTTCTCTTCTCTTTCATATGAGCATGAACAAGGAAAAAGGCATTCTTGTTGAAGCTGATCCTGAACCAGAAAGGACTCTGAAGAGGAAACTAAGAGAAGCTAAATTACAACAAGCCAGAGACAACCTTACTGAAATTTTCGAACAAGAAAAGGATATGGCAGCCAAACCCAACAACAATAATGCAAGGAGGATGCTTGGTGACTATACTACACCTACTTCCAAGTTTGATGGAAGAAGCATCTGAATCCCTGCAATTGGAACAAACAATTTTAAGCTGAAACCTCAACTAGTTGCTCCAATGCAATAGAACTGCAAGTTCCATGGACTTCCATCAGAAGATCTCTATCAGTTTTTAACTGAGTTCTTACAGATCTGTGAGACTGTTAAGACTAATGGAGTAGATCCTGAAGTCTACAGGCTCATGCTTTTCCCTTTCGTTGTAAGAGACAGAGCTAGAACATGGTTGGACTCACAATCTAAAGATAGCCTGGACTCCTGGGATAAGCTAGTCACGACCTTCTTGGCTAGGTTTTTTCCTCCTCAAAAGTTGAGCAAGCTTAGAGTGGATGTTCAGACCTTTAAACAAAAAGAAGGTGAATCCCTCTATGAAGCTTGGGAAAGATACAAACAGATGACCAAAAGGTATCCTTCTGACATGCTTTCAGAATGGACCATTTTGGATATATTCTATTATGGTCTATCTGAGTTCTCTAAGATGTCACTGGACCATTCCATTCACCTAAAGAAAACGCCTACAGAAGCTCAGGAACTCATTGACATGGTTACAAATAACCAATTTATCCATTCAACATGATTTCTCAAAGTCTGAATGGATGGCAAAATGCATCCAACAGCACTAAAGAGGCATCTTCTGAAGAAGAAGCTTATGATCCTGAGAACCCTACAATAGCAGAGGTAAATTACATGGGTGAACCTTATGGAAACACCTATAATTCTTCATGGAGAAATTATCCAAATTTCTCATGGAAGGATCAACAAAAGCCTCAACAAGGCTTTAATAATGGTGGAAGAAATAAGCTCAGCAATAGCAAGCCTTTTCCATCATCTCCTCAGCAACGAACAGAAAATTCTGCATCTCTAGCTTAGCAAACATAGTCTCTGGTCTGTCTAAGGCCACTTTAAGTTTCATGAGTGAAACAAGGTCCTCCATTAGAAATCAGGAGGCATAAGTGGGTCAGCTGAGTAAAAAAATCACTAAAACTTCTCCTAGTACTCTCCCAAGCAATACTGAAGAGAATCCAAAAAGAGAGTGCAAGGCCATTGACATAATCAAAATTGCCGAACCTAGAGAGGAAGGAGAGGACATGAATCCCAATGAGGAAGACCTCATGGGACGTCTCTCAAGCAAGAAGGAGTTCCCTATTGAGGACCTAAAGGAATCTGAGGCTCATATAGAGACTATAGAGATCCCATTAAACCTCATTTTGCCATTCATGAGCTCAGAAGACTATTCTTCCTCTGAAGAGGATGAAGATGTAACTGGATAGCAAGTATCTCAATATCTAGGAGCCATCATAAAACTGAATGCCAAGTTGTTTGGTAATAAGACTTGGGAAGGTGAACCTCCCTTGCTCATTAATGAACTAGATACTTGGGTTCAGCAAACTCTACCTCAAAAGAGACAAGATCCTGGTAAATTCTTAATACCATGTACCATGGGCACCATGACCTTTGAGAAGGCTCTGTGTGACCTAGGGTCAGGCATAAATCTTATGCCACTCTCTGTAATGGAAAAGCTAGGGATTATTCAGGTACAACCTACCATATTTTCATTACAGATGGCAGACAAGTCAATAAGACAAGCTTATGGATTAGTAGATGATGTGTTAGTGAAGGTTAAAGGCCTCTATATCCCTGCTGATTTTATAATCTTAGACACTAGGAAGGAGGAGGATGAATGCATCATCCTTGGAAGACCCTTCCTAGCCACAGCAGGAGCTGTGATTGATGTTGACAGAGGAGAGCTAGTCCTTCAATTAAATGGGGACTACCTTGTGTTTAAAGCTCAAGGGTCTTCTTCTGAAACCATGGAGAGGAAGCATGAAAAGCTTCTCTCAATACAGAGTCAAAAAAAACCCCACAATCAAACTCTAAGTTTGGTGTTGGGAGTCCACAACATTGACCTGATCACCTGTGAGGCTCCATGAGAGCCCACTGTCAAGCTAGTGACATTAAAGAAACGCTTATTGGGAGGTAACCCAATTTTTATTTATCTAATTCTATTTTTATTTTTATTATTCTTTTATGTTTTATTAGGTTCATGATCATGTGGAGTTATAAAATAAATACTAAAATTAAAAACAAAATCAAAAACAGTAGAAGAAACAGTACACCCTAGAGGAAGAGCTTACTAGCGTTTAAACGCTAGTAAGCAGCATCTGGCTAGCGTTCAACGCCAGAACAGAGCATGAATCTGGCATTGAATGCCAGAAACAAGAAGCAGTCTGGCGTTTAAACGCCAGGATTACACCCTGGGAAGAACTGGCGTTCAACACCAAAAACATGCTGTAGACTAGCGTTGAACGCCCAAAACAAGCATAGAACTGGCATTTAACGCCAGAAACAAGCATCAATTTGGCGTTAAACGCCAGGATTGCATGCTGAGGGAATTTTACACGACTCATTGGTGCAGGGATGTGAATCCTTGACACCTCAGGATCTATGAACCCCACAGGATCCCCACCTACCTTCTCTCTCTTCTTCACCAATCACCTCAATCTCTCTTCCCCATCACCTCTTTACCACTCACATCCATCCACTCTTTCCCACCCAAACCCACCCTAAATGACCAAGTACACACCTTTCTCCCTCTCCTCCATATCTTCTTCTTCTTCTTCTATTCTTTCTTCTCTTGCTCGAGGACGAGCACCATTCTAAGTTTGGTGTGGTAAAAGCATAGCTTTTTTGTTTTTCCATAACTATTGATGGCACCTAAGGCCGGAGAAACCTCTAGAAAGAGGAAAGGGAAGACAAAAGCTTCCACCTCCAAGTCATGGGAGATGGAGAGATTCATCTCTAGGGTCCATAGCTCAGTAGTAGAACATTTGACTCCACATCAAGAGAGCCCACTCATGGACCTCAACAAGAGCATGAGGAATTCCCTCATCAAGAAATCCCTGAGATACCTCAGGGGATACATTTTCTTCCACATAATTATTGGGAGCAACTAAGGATAGGAGCACCAAAATCACTAGGGATCAAGCAACAGAGGCAAGGAAGAGACATAGAGGAGCTCAAGGACATCATTGGTCTTTCAAGAAGAAGGCGCCACCATCACTAAGGTGGACTCATTCCTTGTTCTTAATTCTCTATTTTTTGATTGTGATGCTATATATTTGCCTATATTTGTGTCTTTACTTCATGATCATTAGTATTTAGTGTCTATGTCTTAAGGCTATGAAAAATTCCATGAATCCTTCACCTCTCTTAAATGAAAAATGTTTTTAATACAAAACAATAAGAAGTACATGAGTTTCGAATTCATCCTTGAATTTAGTTTAAATATATTGATGTGGTGATAATACTTTTTGTTTTCTGAATGAATGCTTGAATAGTGCATATTTTTTATCTTGTTGTTTATGAATGTTAAGATTGTTGGCTCTTGAAAGAATGATGAACAAGAGAAATGTTATTGTTAATCTGAAAAATCATAAAATTGATTCTTGAAGCAAGAAAAAGCAGTGAAGAATAAAGCTTGCAAAAAAAAGAAGTGGCGAAAAAAATACAGAAAGAAAAAGAAAAAGCAAGCAGAAAAAGCCAATAGCCCTTAAAACCAAAAGGCAAGAGTAAAAAGGATCCAAGGCTTTGAGCATCAATGGATAGGAGGGCCAAGGAAATAAAATCCAGGCCTAAGCGGCTAAATCAAGCTGTCCCTAATCATGTGCTTGTGGCATGCAGGTCCAAGTGAAAAGCTTGAGACTGAGTGGTTAAAGTCGTGATCGAAAGCAAAAAGAGTGTGCTTAAGAGCTCTGGACACCTCTAACTGGGGACTTTAGCAAAGCTGAGTCACAATCTGAAAAGGTTTACCCAGTCATGTGTCTGTGGCATTTATGTATCCGGTGGTAATACTGGAAAACAAAGTGCTTAGGGCCACGGCCAAGACTCAAAAAAGTAGCTGTGTTCAAGAATCAACATACTTAACTAGGAGAATCAATAACACTATCTGAAATTCTAAGTTCCTATAAATGCCAATCATTCTAAACTTCAAAGGAACAAGTGAGATGCCAAAACTGTTCAGAAGCAAAAAGCTACAAGTCCCGCTCATCTAATTAGAACTAATATTCATTGATATTTTGGATTTATAGTATATTCTCTTCTTTTTATCCTATTTGATTTTTAGTTGCTTGGGGACAAGCAACAATTTAACTTTGGTGTTGTGATGAGAGGATAATTTATACGCTTTTTGGCATTGTTTTTAGGTAGTTTTTAGTAGGATCTAGCTATTTTTAGGGATGTTTTCATTAGTTTTATGCTAATTCACATTTCTGGACTTTACTATGAGTTTGTGTGTTTTTCTGTGATTTCAGGTATTTTTTGGCTGAAATTGAGGAACCTGAGCAAAACTCTGATAGAAGGCTGACAAAGGACTGCTGATGTTGTTGGATTCTGACCTCCCTGCACTCGAAATAGATTTTCTGGAGCTACAGAACTCCAAATTGCACGCTCTCAACGGCGTTGGAAAGTAGACATTCAGATCTTTCCAGCAATATATATAATACTCCATACTTTGTTCGAGATTAGACGATGTAAACTAGCGTTCAACGCCAGTTCCATGCTGCATTCTGGAGTCAAACGCCAGAAACACGTCATAAACCAGAGTTAAACGCCAAAAACACGTTACAACTTGGCGTTTAACTCCAAAAGAAGCCTCTGCACGTGTAAATCTCAAGCTCAGCCCAAGCACACACCAAGTGGGTCCCGGAAGTGGATTTTTGCATCAATTACCTATTTCTGTAAACCCTAGTAGCTAGTTTAGTATAAATAGAACTTTTTATTATTGTTTTAGTCGTCTCTTTTTGACCATATATTTGGTCCTTCTCCCTAATTCCAAATTTCATATCATATTTTGGGGGCTGGCCATTCGGCCATGTCTGGACCACTATCACTTATGTATTTTCAATGGTGTAGTTTCTGCACACCATAGATTAAGGGTGTGGAGCTCTGCTGTACCTCGAGTTTTAATGCAATTACTACTATTTTCTATTCAATTCAGTTTATTTCTGTTCTAATAAGATATTCGTTGCACTTCACCATGATGAATGTGATGATTAATGACACTCATCATCATTCTCACCTATGAACGCGTGACTGACAACCACTTCCGTTCTACCTTAGACCGAACGCATATCTCTTGGATTCCTTAATCAGAATCTTCATGGTATAAGCTATAATTGATGTCGGCATTCATGAGAATCCGGAAAGTCTAAACCTTGTCTGTGGTATTCTGAGTAGGAGTTAGGGATTGAATGACTGTGACGAGCTTCAAACTCGCGATTGTTGGGCGTGATGACAAACACAAAAGAATCAATGGATTCTATTCCGACATGATCGAGAACTGACAGATGATTAGCCGTGCTGTGACAAGAGCATTTGGACCTTTTTCACTGAGAAGATGGCATGTAGCCATTGACAACAGTGATGCCCTACATACAACTTGCCATGGAAAGGAGTAAGAAGGATTGAAAAGTAAGAGAGCAATATGTTGCAAAGATCCAACAGGGACAAAGCATCTCCATACACTTATTTGAAATTCTCACCAATGATTTACATAAGTATTTCTATCTTTATTTTCTGTTTATTTATTATTATTATTATTATTCAAAAATTCCATAACCATTTATTATCCGCTTAACTGAGATTTACAAGATGACCATAGCTTGCTTCATACCAACAATCTCCGTGGGATCGACCCTTACTCACGTAAGGTTTATTACTTGGACGACCCAGTGCACTTGCTGGTTAGTTGTACGGAGTTGTGAAGAAGTGCTGAGTTAGTAGATGTGCATACCAAGTTGAATGCCATTGTTAGAGATCACAATTTCGTGCACTACTATACTAGACTCTATACTCACCTAGTCCCTCTAAGCTACTAAAGCGAGGGAAAGTACGTTCTAGGTCTTCAAAACTCAAGTCAGGTGGAATGTCATCAAAAGGAGGAAGGTCGTCTACTACTGCTCTGCACGATCATATGTCATCGAAGAGCGTCTCTCAAGTACTTCATCGAGTGGCCACATAACAGCAACATTGTACGGAGGACTTCGGCTAAAGCCTGTAGATAAGCAGGGTGCAGACGTTGGCTGGCCTCACAGTATATACATACAAACAGAGAACGAGATTCACCCTAGACTCAGAAGACTACCTAGAGCAAAATTCTCTTTGCAGAACGATCATCAACGAACTACGGAAGGGTACTTTTGCTTCCATCTGAGGGGAAAGGGAGAAAGAAGGGGTAAGACCTGGGGAGTTCTTAGTAGAGTCGGGGTTATTTGTTAAGTTCATTAATTATGTGTTGTTTAGCAGATAAATAGCAGAATACCGAGAAGCAGAAAATAGAAGAAACAAATAAATAGAGAAAATAGAGAAAACAGAAAGCAAAACACAAACAAAAGAATACAAGAAAACAAAACACAAACAAAAGAATAGAATGAAAACAAAGAAAGCATACATTCAAACAACAATCATAACAGAGGAAATGTGCAACCAAGTATGATGCATGTCTGTCCTATGCAAGCCATGAGCTCATGTGTCGGTTGGCTGCCCGCAATCCCGACATTTATCCGGTCACTAGTAATCCCGATTTCCCAAATACGATTTTCCATTCCTAAATAAATGCGCATATAATAATAGCTGCTCATTTGAGACAGCCTCTGCTTACTGCAGGAAAATATATATATACTCTGCTCTGCTCTACTCTAGGGAAGCAGAAAATAGTTGTAGGTAATTTAGTTTCCCTACAGAAACTCTGGGTTGCGTCAAGCAACTAATATATATATAAATATAGCTCTGGGTTGCATTAAGCAACTAATATATATTAATATAGCTCTGGGTTGCATCAAGCAACTAATATATATATAAATATATATCTCTTTATTATATTACTCTTCTCTTTATATCTTTTTACTATATTCTGGTTTCTCTTTTCTCTGTATCTCTTTACTTTGCTCTGGTTACTCTATTCTCTGTATCTCTTTACTCTGCTCTGGTTACTCCGTTCTCTATATCTCTTTACTTTTCTCTAATTACTGTTCCTCTGTATTTATATTTACTCGTTTTCTCTTTATCTCTTTACTTTACTCTTGTTACTCTGTTCTCTGTGTTTCTTTACTCTGCTCTTATTTCTCTGCTTAACGTATGTATTTAAAGCTTATGTAAATTTCGGTATGAATAGTTAGCCTATCCCAAGTATAGGTTCATTAAGTCTATACTGAAATAGTTTAACTTTTCATATAATACCTAACCCTATTTGCAATTCAAGGACTACCTATGTTGCCCTAGTTCGTTCGCTAGTCTCTGTCTGTTTTTCTGTCATTAAAACTTTATAGACTCTTTCTTCGATATTTATCTTTTCTTCAACTTTTTATCTTTCTTTTATCTTTGCCTCACTAATATGTTCTTACCACTCCCTAAGTGTCTTATGAAGGTAATTAATAAACCACTATTTCATGGTTTATATTGTATTTAATTGAGTGGTTTTATCAAACTTTTCACCCACTTATTCATAGGATTTGCATGATTTTACAATTCCTTCCTAGTTTAGTTCTATGATTGAAAACATGCTTCTTTGGTCTTAATTTAGCTAATCTTAATCCTCTCTCATTACCATTCGATGCCTTGATCTGTGTGTTAACTGTTTCAGGCTTCACAGGGCAGGAATGGCTTAGAGAATGAAGAGGAAGCGTGCAAAAATGGAAGGAACACAAGGAATTGAGGAGATGACCAGCGAGAAGTCACGCGGTCGCATGGCTTACGCGACCGCGTGAAATGGAAGAAATCAGAGTGACGCATTCGCATGCTTGACGCGACCACGCGGATTGGAAGCTGCACGAACGACGCGAATTCGTCGACGACGCGCACGCGTGGTACGAAAAACGTTGAGTGACGCGATCGCGTGGACGATGCGGACGCGTGACGTGCGCGATCTGCAGATTACAAAAGTCACTGGCAGAGATTCTGGGCCGCATTTCAACCCAGTTTTTGGCCCAGAAACATAGATTAAAGTCAGCGAACATGCAGAGACTCAACATGCTTTTCATAACTCACAATTTTAGGTTTTAGATGTAGTTTTTAGAAAGAAAGGCTCTCTCCTCTCTCTTAGGATTTAGAAATTAGGATTTTTAGAAATTAGGATTTATTTCAACTCTTCATCAGGTTCAATAATTTATGTTTCTCTTCCACTTTTATTTACTCTGATGCTTTCATTTGTACTTGATTTATGTTGCCCAATTGGCTTATGAATATTTTCCATGTTAGATTTGACTGCTTTGAATGAATGTTATTTGAGGTATTTCAGATATTTATGATTTTAATTTAGCTTTCTACACTCCTGGCTTTGGTTAAGAAATCAGTAACTCTTGAGTTATCAAACTCAACGTGATCGATAATCGCTATCTTTGCTAATTAGCTTGAACTTCTATAATCCCAATCTTTTTCTAGGAATTAACTAGGATTTGAAGATCAAACTAATTAGTCACTTGACCTTCCTTCGCACCAACAGAGGTTAACTAAGTGGAATTAAGATTCAATTTTCATCATCATTGATAAGGATAACTAGGATAGGACTTCCAATTTCTCATACCTTGCCAAGAGTTTATTTTACAGTCATTTATTTATTTTATTTTTCATTTATCATACTTGTTCCTCATTCTCAAAACCCCTAATTTACAAAACTCATAACCAATAATAAGAACAAACCTCCCTGCAATTCCTTGAGAAGACGACCCGAGGTTTAAATACTTCGGTTATCAATTTATTTAGGGGTTTGTTACTTGTGACAACCAAAACGTTTGTAAGAAAGGACTTTTGTTGGTTTATAAGCTATACTTGCAACGGGAATTTATTCTGAATTCTAGACCTAGCAAAAATCTTCTCTTCAAAATGGCGCCGTTGCCGGAGAATTGCAAACGTGTGCCTTATTATTGGTCATTGTAAATATTTTTAAAAAAAATTCAGATTTTAAAATTTTTTATCTTATCTTATCCTTTTTCAAAAATCATATTTTTTTTTCAAAATCCTATCTTATTTTTTTTTTCAAAAATTATATCTTTTTCAAAATATTTTCTTTTTGTTAGTTTTATTTTTATTTTCTTCTACTACTACGAACTCTCACCCCTTTGGCTATGAGTCTGGTTACAACTATGTTGCAGGAAGAGGAAGTTATAAGAGGAACATGCATCAAGGTCAAAGCAATCGAAGATGGACGGAGCCAAGAGGAGCTGATCAACCCTTTAGGCGACAACACCTTCCAAGATATCATGGACAAAGACCATTCTATAATGCATACCAAGCTGATAGATATGGTGGAACCCCTTGTAGTTACCAACAAGCCCCATCATATGCCAATGAACTACCTCCTCAACATAGCTTTGAACCACCACACTCACAAGCCCCTTTCCACCATTCACCTCCATATGACCCCAACCCTTGTCCACCACACCAACCACCATATGAACCATACCCAGAACCACCACCTCAATATACACCATCTCCATATCCTTATCAAGAGGAACCACCTCCGTGTTATGAACCTTTTTTCCCAACAAATGAACCCTCCTATCTACCCCAAACCTCCATGGAGAAAGCATTTGCCGATCTAAACTCTGCTATACAAGCTCTCGCCGCCCAAATTAGAATACCAAATACCCCCAGTATTCAACCCTCAAGCTCCAATGCACTTCCATCTCAACCACATAATGATCCACCCATCCCATCACCACCATCCATGGAAGAGCACCAACATCCATCAATCCAAGAGCAACATAATCCCACTGATACTATTGACATGGAACAATAGAGAGATGATCATCTTCACGAATCCATACTTCATAAGGAGCTAGAGGAGGCACTAAAGGTGAAGGTAGTAGAGACCATTGAAGTTGACAGTGCGATTGAAGAACTAGTGAAAGAAGACAACAAGGAGGATTTTGTACTTGAAGGTGAAGAAATAGTTGAACAAGAAATCATCAAGGATGAATATGATTTCATACTTAAACACCTGGATCAAGCAATAAATCGATTACCTTTCCGATGTTCAGACATTCAAGGAACCCCCATGGCTTCATGTGGAGAATCTACTGAAGAACGTAGCAGGAAGGAGAAGTTAGGCACTCCGATGGATAGTGAGCAGCACGATTTGGTATTCGAACAAGTGGAGGAAGCCGAAATTATTGAAGAAAAAGAGGAGGTAGTGATTAAAGACTTAGGAGATGCTGAACCTCCATGGGAAAGTCAAGTTATAGAGCCTCCTTCAAAGATGTTCGAAACTGATGTTGAGAAGGGTGTACAACCTCCAAGGCATCTCATGATTGAAGACTTTGAAGGGGATGGTCAAGAGATGGATTCGATCATTGATGAATTCTTATCTACATTTGTGTCCTCTCCTATTGGACTTGACATGGAGATGAAAGAAGAAGAAGCACAACCTTTCATGCCCTTGGTGAACAATGAAGAAGAGATTGAATTGGAAGAAATCCACCAAGAGGAAGAGGTTGATATTGAAGAAGATTGCAAAGAGGTGGAAGATGTCGAAGAAGAGCACAAGGGAGTAGAGCTTGCACGTTCATTAGAAACACCTCCCCCTAAGTTGCCATCATCCTTCACAACATTCAAGTGGGTAAAATTCATATCCCTTAGCTTTCTAATTCCACTTGAATACGGGCTACTGGAGACGGATGGTCAACTTAGAGCTCTTTGTGGCATTAAGAGTAAAAGGAAGATGGTCAGTGGTAATAATTATCCTGTAAGGTTCATTATAGTTGGAAGCTCAAAGTTTAAACGCAAAGGTTGGTATAGAGTTCAACTGAATGGGTCTAGGAAGTTGTTTGGCCGCTTCAGTGAAAATTCAAACTGCTTGCCACCCGAATGGAATCATGATAATCAACTTGAAGATGGATGAAGAAACAAGATTTAGGATCTAGGAATATATGAGGATCAACTTTGGGAGCTCGAAGCTTGTGGAGAACTTCATCAATGCTTGGTAAATTTACTTAGTATTGATAGAGCTTATTGGAAGTCCAAGCATTGGTGGAAGTTTCATGATGAGTTCAAGCACAAGCCGCCATAACAGGAAGCTCCTCAAATGTCCAAGTTAAGGACTTTAACTAAAAGTGCTAGGTAGGAGACAACCCACCATGGTATGATCGTTCCTTTTTCAGTTTTCATTTTAGTTTATTTTGTTTGTTTTTGAGTTTTGATTGAACCTGGAATCATGCATACTTGCATAACATTCATATTAAGCATTGCATTCTGCATACTGCATTATAAAAAAAAAATTTTGCACGCGACGCGACAGCGTCGCTGATGCGTCCGCGTCGCAGGTGCTTTAGGGAGAAACGAAAAGTGAACAGAGAGTCGCGCGAGAGCGTGGCTGGAGGCGTGCCTTTGGCACAAATTTGACCCACGCTACTGCGTCGCTGACGTGTCCGCGTCATGTGGAAAAAATGCCTCCTACGCGTCCGCATCACCCACGCGAACGTGTGCCCTGTAAATCGACGTAAAAAGGGTGTATGGCCGAAAGTTGAGCTGGATCGTGGCTGGACTCGTGCTGGAAGCACAAGCCTTACCACGCGGACGCATGGCTGACACGTCCGAGTCAGATTCCCATCATGGCCACTCACGCGATTGCGTCGACTACGCGACCGCGTCACCCTGGAATTTGGCAATAATGATTTTTAAACAGAGAGTTGTGTGAACGCGAGGCTGCCCTCGCACCAGTAGCACAAAATGCGTCACGCGTCAGTCGCGTGACCGATGCGACCACGTCGATTAATTTAAGCGTAAGTTGCACGACCGCATCCCCCACGCGTCTGCGTCGCTTGTGCCGCACAACTTATCCAGAGCAGCCAAATATCTTATCTTTTCTTCCCTATATCTAATTCTTTTCTTCCCTTCTTATTTCTTTTCTTCATTCTTCTTCCTTCTCTTACTTTCTTCTTCTCATCCCTCTTCACTTCAATTTAATTTATTTGCATAGTTTCATTCATTGCATTATTTTCATTGGTGTTAGAAATTTATTTATTTTGCTTGTAGATTATTCAAAAAATTGTTTGACACTTATATAACTTTTTAAAAGGTTGCTTGCATGTTCAATTTAATACTTTCAATGACTTATTTACCATGCTTGCTATGTGTCTGTGAAAAGCCCGTATGGCATCATGCACTTTTCTACATTATTCTATTATACTATTCAATGCTTACTTTTCACAAATTCCCTTTACTATTTTATTAATTAAATATAATTGTCAATACAAACGTTATTGTTAGTTTCTCACGACTAATAATACATTAAGGCTTTTAATGCTTGATTTACGCTACTCATGCCTTTGCCAGCATGCCAATAAATATCTTGCATTTAATTGCCTCAATTTATCATGCCCTGCCTCCATTGTTGTCCTAATTTCATGGAGTCGCGACCATGTGTTAACGACATTCTTCTTTATTTTGGCATGATTATTACTCGTACTTCCCTCTCCCTCGCTCTATACCTTTGACTTCATGTCCCTTTTCTCTTCTCCCTTTTTCAGGCTGGCCACCAGAACGAGTAAAAAGAACGCCTCTACAATGAGCAACAGCTGAGGAACCACATCCCCCACCACCTGCACATCTTTGCATGCACCGAGGACGGTGCAATCTTTAAGTGTGGAGAGGTCGATACCAATCTCCACGGGTTAGTTATTCTCTTCTCAACACCAATATTCTATTTTCTTTGTTTGTTCATTGCTGCATTTGCATATTTGATTGCATGTTTTTTTGATTTTATGCATTTAGTTACTATTTGGTTGAAGTAATATTTTCTTTTTCAAGAAATTTTTATAGTATTTCACTAATTTAAATTGAAAAATTTGTGAAAAACTTGTATGAAGAAATATTATTTTGGAACATGGTTTAGAGCTCGAACACACAAAACCAGTGAGATTTTAAGCCTATTTGATTGGTTGCATTCTATCAACCAATATTTTATTTTTGTGTGTTTTTCTTTCTAAAATTGTGATCTTTGTCTTGCTTAATTCTATATTTCGATTATTTGATGTATGCATGCACTTATATGATTAAGGCCTTGTTTCACTAAGCTTACATACCCATATGGCCTTACCTTTTATTATCCTTTGCAAACCTATGTTAAGCCTATTTTACCCCTTGTTCTTTACTTTAGCTCATCAATAACTCTAAGCGAAAAACAATAATGTCCTTAATTTGAATCCTTGATTAGCTTAGACTAGTGAGAATCCTCATTAATTAAGTGTGGGGAAAAGTGGGTTTGGAAACGTTTGGTTTGGGAATTGAGTATGTTAGACTTTGTGTGAAAATATGAAAAATGTTAAGAACATGTTTATGCATTCAAAACCATAATCATATGCATTGAGAAAAAAAAAGAAAAAAAAGTGAAAAAGAAAAAAAAAAGTAAATAATAAAAGGGGACAAAATGCCCCAAAGTAAGTGTTGGTATCAATGCATATGTACTGAACTCAAATTTAGGATGCATGAATATATGGAAAACACAGTTAATGGGAAGTTAGATTTTGTATTTTAATTAAATGAATTGTCTTAAGTTAGGTGGAAAGTTTATGTTAATTAAGGATTTAGATTTTAGTCCACTTGGCCAAATACAATCCTACCTTGACCCTAATCCCATTACAACCCTTAAAAGACCTCTTGATTTGTGTATTGGTGCATTAAATTTTTGTTGATTGTTAGATGAAGAGCAAGCTATAGAAAGCAAGATTAGTAGAGAATTGAGAGAATTGACCCTAGACACTTGAGAGTTAGAGTAAGGGTTGAGCGCTCAATTCTATGTTTCCTGCTTTCATGAGCTAACTTTTTCTTGCAAATTATTTGTATTGTATTTTGTGATTTGAATTAGTGAAATCCAGTTAATATTTATTCTTGAAAGATTTATTTACTTTTTCACCAAGTAGGTAGAATCATTTTAGCATGTAGTTGCATTCACATTCATAGGTTGCATTGCATGAGTCTTGCCTTTCCCTACTCATTTATTTAGTCTCCTTGAGTTTAGCATGAGGACATGCTAATGATTAAGTGTGGGGAGGTTGATAAACCACTATTTCATGGTTTATATTGTATTTAATTGAGTGGTTTTATCAAGTTTTTCACCCACTTATTCATAGGATTTGCATGATTTTACAATTCCTTCCTAGTTTAGTTCTATGATTGAAAACATACTTCTTTGGTCTTAATTTAGCTAATCTTAATCCTCTCTCATTACCATTCAATGCCTTGATCTGTGTGTTAAGTGTTTCAGGCTTCATAGGGCAGGAATAGCTTAGAGAATGAAGAGGAAGCGTGCAAAAATGGAAGGAACAAAAGGAATTGAGGAGATGACCAACGAGAAGTCACGCGGTCGCATGGCTCACATGACCGTGCAAAATGGAAGAAATCAGAGTGACACGTTCGCATGCCTAACACGACCGCGCGGATTGGAAGCTGCACGAACGACGCGAATGCGTGGACGACGTGCACGCGTGGTACGAAAAACATTGAGTGACGTGATCGCGTGGACGACGCGGACGCGTGACGTGCGCGATCTGCAGAATTACAAAAGTCATTGGCAGAGATTCTTGGCCGCATTTCAACCCAGTTTTCGGCCCAGAAACACAGATTAAAGTCAAGGAACATGTAGAGACTCAACATGCTTTTCATAACTCACAATTTTAGGTTTTAGATATAGTTTTTAGAGAGAGAGGCTCTCTCCTCTCTCTTAGGATTTAGAAATTAGGATTTTTAGAAATTAGAATTTATTTCAACTCTTCATCAGGTTCAATAATTTATGTTTCTCTTCCACTTTTATTTACTCTGATGCTTTCATTTGTATTTGATTTATGTTGCCCAATTGGCTTATGAATATTTTCCATGTTAGATTTGACTGCTTTGAATGAATGTTATTTGAGGTATTCCAGATATTTATGATTTTAATTTAGCTTTCTACATTCCTGGCTTTGGTTAAGAAATCAGTAACTCTTGAGTTATCAAACTCAACGTGATCGATAATCACTATCTTTGCTAATTAGCTTGAACTTCTATAATCCCAATCTTTTTCTAGGAATTAACTAGGATTTGAAGATCAAACTAATTAGTCACTTGACCTTCCTTCACACCAGCAGAGGTTAACTAAGTGGAATTAAGATTCAATTTTCATCATCATTGATAAGGATAACTAGGATACGACTTCCAATTTCTCATACCTTGCCAAGAGTTTATTTTACAGTCATTTATTTATTTTATTTGTCATTTATCATACTTGTTCCTCATTCTCAAAACATCCAATTTACAAAACTCATAACCAATCATAAGAACACACCTCCCTGCAATTCCTTGAGAAGACGACATGAGGTTTAAATACTTCGGTTATCAATTTATTTAGGGGTTTGTTACTTGTGACAACCAAAATGTTTGTAAGAAAGGAATTTTGTTGGTTTAGAAGCTATACTTGCAACGGAAATTTATTCTGAATTCTAGACCTAGCAAAAATCTTTTCTTCAGTAATTATGAGATTCTGCGCTTAAAATTGTCTTTCTAAAGCTTTTACAGAAAACTGCCTTTTTCGTATTATTTTATTATTTTTATTAAAATATTATTTTTAATTAAATATTATTATTTAATATTTTATTATTATTTAATATTTTATTATTAATTTCGAAAATTAACTTACCTTTTACTTTTAACTTTTAAAATTCACTTTTTACCACCGTAACTTTTAATATTTCTACTTTAACCACCCTAACTTTCAGAAATTACTAAATAACCCCTTAAACACCAGAATTTTTACTTCCTTGCCCTTTTAAGGATCTAAAGCCTGTTCTTCATTGTTCTTCATCACACTCAAAGTGTTCTTCATGTTCTTTATAAATTCTTCAGATTCTTTCTCATTTTTTACCTGTTTTTCAGTCTTTTCAACAACCGATTTTTACTATAATTCATAATAAATTAGAAGCCACTAAAACCCCATCTTTTCCACATGATTTTAGCACAAATTGAACCTCAATTTAGGCCTAGGGTTTCATTTTCCCAGCTGTTCCAAGAACATGAACTTTAAAGCTTAAATTTCATCAAATTTCATCAAAATTTCACCAAATTTTCACCAAGAATCAATCATATATGCAACAATTTTTAGCACAGCCAAGTCATACAACATTCACACAAATCAAACACAAATAATCAAGATTAATTTTGTTACACCCTACCTTGATTTGCTGCTCCAAATCCAGTTATGTCCTTAGGTGGTCCTTAAGCACTTTTTCCTCCTAAGTCACATCAAGAACAACTTTAAATCCACAAACCCTCAACTGAACAAATCTCTCTCAGCAAGTTAGGAAGGTATATCTCACCTTAGACTTGCTGGAAATTAACATTTCTTGGCCCTCAAGTCAAGTTAAGCATGATTCCTAAGGAAAAACATCAAGAAAACACATGTTTTGCATGGTTTTCCTTGAAAACCGAATTGAAAGGGGAAAGGAAAATCCATCTCACCTTATTTCAATCCTTGATAAGTTACATGGTTATTTAGAGGAAGAAGAGAAGATCATTTTGGTGAAACCAAAATTATGATTTAAGTTTTAGTTCAGACGAAATCAAGCTTTGAAGATTAAGTGTTCATGAAAGTTTCTCTCTTTTCTCTTGTTATTTTCGGCCAAAATGAAGAAATGAGACAGCCTTGGAGTGTCTGGGGGTGTAAGGTGAGTTGTGATTGGTTGGCTTGGAGGTGGATTAAAATAATATTAAAATATCTCAGGTGTATAACTACTAAAACTAGATCTATCGGAACACTTGTAAAAACATCTCTAAAAATTATTTTCTGAGCTACTAGCATAAATGACACTAGTAACATATTTATTATGAGAATAAAACATGTATAATGAGGCCTTAGCATTGCTAAAGTTATTAGAGAGTGCTAGTGCTATGCTGCACCGGTAAACTGTGAACCCGGTTAAACCGATTTTCTGTTTTTAACTAAAATAGACCAGATAACCTTATAATATCATTTATGAAGCTTGTAATACTAATATAATGATAATATTACCCTATTATCTCTCTTCTCTCATGAATCGAGTCCGGTTCATCAAACTGAGACTATTTACGAAAAACCGGATCAAAACTCCTAACCGATACGGTTCAAAAACTAGGTTCTTTGTGACTGCGCTATCGAGCTTGCCTCAGAAAGTTCTAGCTTAAAGAAGATGTAATGACAATGAGGATTAAGATACTTGATGATATATTAGAGGTTCTCTCCTTATTGATCCTCTGGAGAAATCCGTACTTTCAGAAAAGATCTCGCATACTCGAAAACCGGGGTTGTTACACTTGGTGACTTCGCTGCACCAAATTCCAACTTCCATTGAAGAAGAATCTCAATCCCTGCCATTGGAGCAAACAATTTTGAGCTAAAGCCTCAATTAGTTTCTCTGATGCAACAGAATGGCAAGTTTATTGCTGGACTTTATTTTATTTTTTAATTTTCAATAAAAAATTTAATTTTAAATTTAAAAATTCATGAAAATAAAAAATTTTGTCTTTTCAAATCCTAAAATTTTTTTCAAGAACATCTTTTTATTTTTTTAATCACCGTATAATGCTATTTTTTCTAAATACAAAATAAATTAATTTTAAAAATTTAAACTTTTAAAATTTTGTTTATTTGATATTTTTTAAAATCTTTATTTTTTAATTTTTTGGTAAAAAGATTATTTTTTTGTTTAAAAATTTAAAAATAAAAAGTTTTCATCTGTTTTTGTCTTCCTAATATTGCTGGACTTTATTTTATTTTTTAATTTTCAATAAAAAATTTAATTTTTAAATTTAAAAATTCATGAAAATAAAAAATTTTGTCTTTTAAAATACTAAATTTTTTTTCAAGAACATTTTTTTATTTTTTTAATCTCCGTATAATGCTATTTTTTCATAAATACAGAATAAATTAATTTTAAAAATTTAAACTTTTTAAATTTTTGTTTATTGGATATTTTTTAAAATCTTTATTTTTCAACTTTTTGGTAAAAATATTATTTTTTTAGTTTCAAAATTTAAAAATAAAAAGTTTTCCTCCTTTTTTTCTCTTCCTAATATTGTTGGACTTTATTTTATTTTTTAATTTTCAATAAAAAATTTAATTTTTAAATTTAAAAATTCATAAAAATAAAAATATTTGTCTTTTCAAATCCTAAATTTTTTTTCAAGAACATTTTCTTTATTTTTTTAATCACTAGATAATGCTATTTTTTCATAAATACAGAATAAATTAATTTTAAAAATTTAAACTTTTTAAATTTTTGTTTATTGGATATTTTTTAAAATCTTTATTTTTCAACTTTTTGTTAAAAAGATTTTTTTTTAGTTTCAATATTTAAAAATAAAAGGTTTTCATCTTTTTTTTGTCTTCCCAATATTACTGGACTTTATTTTATTTTTTATTTTTTAATAAAAAATTTAATTTTTAAATTTAAAAATTCATAAAAATAAAAAATTTTGTCTTTTAAAAACCTAAATTTTTTTCAAGAACATTTTCTTTATTTTTTTTAATCACCGGATAATGCTATTTTTTCATAAATGCATAATAAATTAATTTTAAAAATTTAAACATTTAAAATTTTTGTTTATTGGATATTTTTTAAAATATTTATTTTTCAACTTTTTCGTAAAAAGATTATTTTTTTAGTTTCAAAATTTAAAAATAAAAAGTCTTCCTCTTTTTTTTTGTCTTCCTAATATTTCTGGACTTTATTTTATTTTTTAATTTTCAATAAAAAATTTAATTTTTAAATTTAAAAATTCATAAAAATAAAAATATTTGTCTTTTCAAATCATAAATTTTTTTTCAAGAACATTCTCTTTATTTTTTTAATCACCAGATAATGCTATTTTTTCATAAATACAGAATAAATTAATTTTAAAAATTTAAACTTTTTAAATTTTTGTTTATTGGATATTTTTTAAAATCTTTATTTTTCAAATTTTTGGTAAAAAGATTATTTTTTTAGTTTCAAATTTTAAAAATAAAAAGTTTTCATCTTTTTTTGTTTTCCCAATATTGTTAGATTTTATTTTATTTTTTAATTTTCAATAAAAAATTTAATTTTTAAATTTAAAAATTCATAAGAATTAAAAAATTTTTCTTTGAAAAACCAAAATTTTTTCAAGAACATTTTCTTTATTTTTTTAATCACCAGATAATACTATTTTTTTATAAATACAGAATAAATTAATTTTAAAAATTTAAACTTTTTAAATTTTTGTTTATTGGATATTTTTTAAAATCTTTATTTTTCAAATTTTTGGTAAAAAGATTATTTTTTTAGTTTCAAATTTTTAAAAATAAAAAGTTTCATCTTTTTTTGTCTTCCCAATATTGCTGGACTTTATTTTATTTTTTAATTTTCACTAAAAAATTTAATTTTTAAATTTAAAAATTCATAAAAATAAAAATTGTCTTTTGAAATCCTAAATTTTTTTCAAGAACATTTTTTTTAATCACCGGATAATTCATTTTTTTCATAAATACAGAATAAATTAATTTTAAAAATTTAAACTTTTTAAATTTTTCTTTATTGGATATTTTTTAAAATCTTTATTTTTCAAATTTTTGGTAAAAAGATTATTTTTTTAGTTTCAAATTTTTAAAAATAAAAAGTTTCATCTTTTTTTGTCTTCCCAATATTGCTGGACTTTATTTTATTTTTTAATTTTCACTAAAAAATTTAATTTTTAAATTTAAAAATTCATAAAAATAAAAAATTGTCTTTTGAAATCCTAAATTTTTTTCAAGAACATTTTTTTTAATCACCGGATAATTCATTTTTTCATAAATACAGAATAAATTAATTTTAAAAATTTAAACTTTTTAAATTTTTCTTTATTGGATATTTTTTAAAATCTTTATTTTTCAAATTTTTGGTAAAAAGATTATTTTTTAGTTTCAAATTTTAAAAATAAAAAGTTTTCATCTTTTTTTTGTCTTCCTAATATTGCTGGACTTTATTTTATTTTTTAATTTTCAATAAAAAATTTTATTTTTAAATTTAAAAATTCATAAAAATAAAAAATTGTCTTTTGAAATCCTAAATTTTTTTCAAGAACATTTTTTTTAATCACCGGATAATTCATTTTTTTCATAAATACAGAATAAATTAATTTTAAAAATTTAAACTTTTTAAATTTTTCTTTATTGGATATTTTTTAAAATCGTTATTTTTCAAATTTTTGGTAAAAAGATTATTTTTTTAGTTTCAAATTTTAAAAATAAAAATTTTTCATCTTTTTTTTTGTCTTCCTAATATTGCTGGACTTTATTTTATTTTTTAATTTTCAATAAAAAATTTAATATTTAAATTTAAAAATTCATAAAAATAAAATTATTTGTCTTCTCAAATCCAAAATTTTTTTCAAGAACATTTTCTTTTTTTTTTAATCACCAGATAATGCTATTTTTCCATAAATACAAAATAAATTAATTTTAAAAATTTAAACTTTTAAAATTTTTGTTTCTTGGATATTTTTTAAAATCTTTATTTTTCAACTTTTTGGTAAAAATATTATTTTTTTAGTTTCAAATTTTAAAAATAAAAAGTTTTCATCTTTTTTTGCCTTCCCAATATTGCTGGACTTTATTTTATTTTTTAATTTTCAATAAAAAATTTAATTTTTAAATTTAAAAATTCATAAAAATTAAAAATTGTCTTTTGAAATCCTAAATTTTTTTCAAGAACATTTTTTTTAATCAGCGGATAATTCATTTTTTTCATAAATACAGAATAAATTAATTTTAAAAATTTAAACTTTTTAAATTTTTGTTTATTGGATATTTTTTAAAATCTTTATTTTTCAAATTTTTGGTAAAAAGATTATTTTTTTAATTTCAAATTTTAAAAATAAAAATTTTTCATCTTTTTTTGTTTTCCCAATATTGTTGGATTTTATTTTATTTTTTAATTTTCAATAAAAAATTTAATTATTAAATTTAAAAATTCATAAGAATTAAAAATTTTGTCTTTTAAAACCAAAATTTTTTCAAGAACATTTTCTTTATTTTTTTAATCACCGGATAATGCTATTTTTTCATAAATATAGAATAAATTAATTTTAAAAATTTAAACTTTTTAAATTTTTGTTTATTGGATATTTTTTAAAATCTTTATTTTTCAAATTTTTGGTAAAAGATTATTCTTTAGTTTCAAATTTTGAAAATAAAAAGTTTTTATCTTTTTTTTGTCTTCCTAATATTGCTGGACTTTATTTTATTTTTTAATTTTCAATAAAAAATTTAATTTTTAAATTTAAATATTCATAAAAATAAAAATATTTGTCTTTTCAAATCCTAAATTTTTTTCAAGAACATTTTCTTTATTTTTTTAATCACTAGATAATGCTATTTTTTCATAAATATAGAATAAATTAATTTTAAAAATTTAAACTTTTTAAATTTTTATTTATTGGATATTCTTTAAAATCTTTATTTTTCAACTTTTTGTTAAAAAGATTATTTTTTTAGTTTCAAAATTTAAAAATAAAAAGTTTTCAACTTTTTTTGTCTTCCTAATATTGCTGGACTTTATTTTATTTTTTAATTTTCAACAAAAAATTTAATTTTTAAATTTAAAAATTCATAAAAATAAAAAATTTTGTCTTTTAAAAACCTAAATTTTTTCAAGAACATTTTCTTTATTTTTTTAATCACCGAATAATGCTATTTTTTCATAAATACATAATAAATTAATTTTTAAAAATTTAAACTCTTTAAATTTTTGTTTATTGGATATTTTTTAAAATCTATATTTTTCAACTTTTTGGTAAAAAGATTATTTTTTTAGTTTCAAAATTTAAAAATAAAAAGTTTTCATCTTTTTTTATCTTCCTAATATTGCTGGACTTTATTTTATTTTTTAATTTTCAACAAAAAATTTAGTTTTTAAATTTAAAAATTCAAGAAAATAAAATATTTTGTCTTTTCAAATCCTAAATTTTTTTTCAAAATCATTTTTTATTTTTTAATCATCGGATAATGCTATTTTTTCATAAATACAATATAAATTAATTTTAAAAATGTAATCTTTTTAAAGTTTTATTTATTGGATATTTTTAAAATCTTTATTTTTCAACTTTTGGTAAAAAGATTTTTTTTTAGTTTCAAAATTTAAAAATAAAAAGTTTTCATCTTTTTTTTTGTCTTCCCAATATTACTGGACTTTATTTTATTTTTTAATTTTCAATAAAAAATTTAATTTTTAAATTTAAAAATTCATGAAAATAAAAAATTTTGTCTTTTCAAATCCTAAATTTTTTTTCAAGAACATTTTTTATTTTTTAATCATCGGATAATGCTATTCTTTCATAAATACAATATAAATTAATTTTAAAAATTTAAACTTTTTAAAGTTTTATTTATTGGAAATTTTTTAAAATCTTTATTTTTCAACTTTTTGGTAAAAATATTATTTTTTTAGTTTCAAAATTTAAAAATAAAAAGTTTTCATCTTTTTTTTGTCTTCCTAATATTGCTGGACTTTATTTTATTTTTTAATTTTCAATAAAAAATTTAACTTTTAAATTTAAAAATTCATAAAAATAAAAATATTTGTCTTTTCAAATCCTAAATTTTTTTCCGAGAACATTTTCTTTATTTTTTTAATCACCAGATAATGCTATTTTTTCATAAATACAGAATAAATTAATTATAAAAATTTAAACTTTTTAAATTTTTGTTTATTGGATATTTTTTAAAATCTTTATTTTTCAAATTTTTGGTAAAAAGATTATTTTTTTAGTTTCAAATTTTAAAAATAAAAAGTTTTCATCTTTTTTTGTTTTCCCAATATTGTTGGATTTTATTTTATTTTTTAATTTTCAATAAAAAATTTTATTTTTAAATTTAAAAATTCATAAGAATTAAAAGTTTTGTCTTTTAAAAACCAAAATTTTTTCAAGAACATTTTCTTTATTTTTTTAATCACCGGATAATGCTATTTTTTCATAAATACAGGATAAATTAATTTTAAAAATTTAAACTTTTTAAATTTTTGTTTATTGGATATTTTTTAAAATATTTATTTTTCAAATTTTTGTTAAAAAGATTATTCTTTTAGTTTCAAATTTTGAAAATAAAAAGTTTTTATCTTTTTTTTTTGTCTTCCTAATATTGCTGGACTTTATTTTATTTTTTAATTTTCAATAAAAAATTTAATTTTTAAATTTAAATATTCATAAAAATAAAAATATTTGTCTTTTCAAATCCTAAATTTTTTTTCAAGAACATTTTCTTTATTTTTTTAATCACTAGATAATGCTATTTTTTCATAAATACAAAATAAATTAATTTTAAAAATTTAAACTTTTTAAATTTTTGTTTATTGGATATTTTTTAAAATCTTTATTTTTCAACTTTTTCTTAAAAAGATTATTTTTTTAGTTTCAAAATTTAAGAATAAAAAGTTTTCATCTTTTTTTTGTCTTCCTAATATTGCTGGACTTTATTTTATTTTTTAATTTTCAATAAAAAATTTAATTTTTAAATTTAAAAATTCATAAAAATAAAAAATTTTGTCTTTTAAAAATCTAAATTTTTTTCAAGAACATTTTCTTTATTTTTTTAATCACCGGATAATGCTATTTTTTCATAAATGCAAAATAAATTAATATTTAAAAATTAAAACTCTTTAAATTTTTGTTTATTGGATATTTTTTAAAATCTATATTTTTCAACTTTTTGGTAAAAAGATTATTTTTTTAGTTTCAAAATTTAAAAATAAAAAGTTTTCATCTTTTTTTTATCTTCCTAATATTGCTGGACTTTATTTTATTTTTTAATTTTCAATAAAAAAATTAATTTTTAAATTTAAAAATTCATGAAAATAAAAAATTTTGTCTTTTCAAATCCTAAATTTTTTTTCAAAAACAATTTTTTATTTTTTAATCATCGGATAATGCAATTTTTTCATAAATACAACATAAATTAATTTTAAAAATTTAAACTTTTAAAGTTTTGTTTATTGGATATTTTTTAAAATCTTTATTTTTCAACTTTTTGGTAAAAAATATTATTTTTTTAGTTTCAAAATTTAAAAATAAAAAGTTTTCATCTTTTTTTGTCTTCCTAATATTGCTGGGCTTTATTTTATTTTTTAATTTTCAAAAAAAATTTAACTTTTAAATTTAAAAATTCATAAAAATAAAAATATTTGTCTTTTCAAATCCTAAATTTTTTTTCAAGAACATTTTCTTTATTTTTTTAATCACTAGATAATGCTATTTTTTCATAAATACAGAACAAATTAATTTTAAAAATTTAAACTTTTTAAATTTTTGTTTATTGGATATTTTTTAAAATCTTTATTTTTCAATTTTTTGGTAAAAAGATTATTTTTTTACTTTCAAATTTTAAAAATAAAAAATTTTCATCTTTTTTTGTTTTCCCAATATTGTTGGATTTTATTTTATTTTTTAATTTTCAATAAAAAAATTTTATTTTTAAATTTAAAAATTCATAAGAATTAAAAATTTTGTCTTTTAAAAACCAAAATTTTTTCAAGAACATTTTCTTTATTTTTTTAATCACCGGATAATGCTATTTTTTCATAAATACAAGATAAATTAATTTTAAAAATTTAAACTTTTTAAATTTTTGTTTATTGGATATTTTTTAAAATATTTATTTTTCAAATTTTTGGTAAAAAGATTATTCTTTTAGTTTCAAATTTTGAAAATAAAAAGTTTTTATCTTTTTTTTGTCTTCCTAATATTGCTGGACTTTATTTTATTTTTTAATTTTCAATAAAAAATTTAATTCTTAAATTTAAATATTCATAAAAATAAAAATATTTGTCTTTTCAAATCCTCAATTTTTTTTCAAGAACATTTTCTTTATTTTTTAATCACTAGATAATGCTATTTTTTCATAAATACAGAATAAATTAATTTTAAAAATTTAAACTTTTTAAATTTTTGTTTATTGGATATTTTTTAAAATCTTTATTTTTAAAATTTTTGTTAAAAAGATTATTTTTTTAGTTTCAAAATTTAAGAATAAAAAGTTTTCATCTTTTTTTGTCTTTCTAATATTGCTGGACTTTATTTTATTTTTTAATTTTCAATAAAAAATTTAATTTTTAAATTTAAAAATTCATAAAAATAAAAAATTTTGTCTTTTAAAAACCTAAATTTTTTTCAAGAACATTTTCTTTATTTTTTTAATCACCGGATAATGCTATTTTTTCATAAATGCATAATAAATTAACTTTTAAAAATTTAAACTCTTTAAATTTTTGTTTATTGGATATTTTTTAAAATCTATATTTTTCAACTTTTTGGTAAAAAGATTATTTTTTTAGTTTCAAAATTTAAAAATAAAAAGTTTTCATCTTTTTTTGTCTTCCTAATATTGCTGGAATTTATTTTATTTTTTAATTTTCAATAAAAAATTTAATTTTTAAATTTAAAAATTCATTAAAATAAAAAATTTTGTCTTTTCAAATCCTAAATTTTTTTCAAGAACATTTTTTTATTTTTTAATCATCGGATAATGCTATTTTTTCATAAATACAATATAAATTAATTTTAAAAATTTAAACTTTTTAAAGTTTTATTTATTGGATATTTTTTAAAATCTTTATTTTTCAACTTTTGGTAAAAAGATTTTTTTTTTAGTTTCAAAATTTAAAAATAAAAAGTTTTCATCTTTTTTTTGTCTTCCCAATATTTCTGGACTTTATTTTATTTTTTAATTTTCAATAAAAAATTTAATTTTTAAATTTAAAAATTCATAAAAATAAAAATTTTTGTCTTTTCAAATCCTAAATTTCTTTTTCAAGAACATTTTCTTTATTTTTTTATCACCAGATAATGCTATTTTTTCATAAATACAGAATAAATTAATTTTAAAAATTTAAACTCTTTAAATTTTTGTTTATTGGATATTTTTTAAAATCTTTATTTTTCAATTTTTTGGTAAAAAGATTATTTTTTTAGTTTCAAAATTTAAAAATAAAAAGTTTTCATCTTTTTTTGTCTTCCCAATATTGCTGGACTTTATTTTATTTTTTAATTTTCAATAAAAAATTTAATTTTAAATTTAAAAATTCATGAAAATAAAAATTTTTGTCTTTTCAAATCCTAAAATTTTTTTCAAGAACATCTTTTTATTTTTTTAATCACCGTATAATACTATTTTTTCATAAATACAGAATAAATTAATTTTAAAAATTTAAACTTTTGAAATTTTTTTTATTGGATATTTTTTAAAATCTTTATTTTTCAACTTTTTGGTAAAAATATTATTTTTTTAGTTTCAAAATTTCTCTTGTCTTGAAATTTATTCTATGTTTTCTATTTTTATGTTTTGTTTTACATTACACACATCGTTGTTTAGGGGACCTACACCCATTATGTGGCATAGGGGTTACATCCCGTATAAAATTTAAGAGTATGCCACTTCTACGAATAGCTCTTAATGCCGCATCTCTTCCGAGACCGGGACCCTTTATCATGACTTCTGCTCGTTGCATGCCTTGATTCGCTACTGTTCGAATAACATTTCCTGCTGCGGTTTGGGCGGCAAATGGTACCACAAAATTACCCGACCCCGTACATCGGTAACAGTATAACACGAAATTACTTTGGAATTCATTTATTTCTTGCAGGGGTGGCTTGTTTTGGTTTTGGCGCATTTCATGTAACAGGATTGTATGGTCCTGGGATATGGATGTCCGATCCTTATGGCCTAACCGGAAGGGTTCAATCCGTAAATCCCACATGGGGTGTAGAAGGTTTTGATCCTTTTATTCTGGGGGGAATAGCCTCTCATCATATTGCAGCAGGGACATTGGGCATATTGGCGGGCCTTTTCCATCTTAGTGTACGTCCCACCCCAAGATGAGTGCTCTCCTATTCCGACTTCTCTAGAGCCTCCGGTAGCACAGCCGAATCTAGATGAATAAAAGCATTTTCAACAGATATATATCAATATATCTTCTTGGTTGACACCAATATATGCCTCGTGTTATACTGTTGAATAACAAGCCCTCAATTATCTAGTTAGAGAGAATTCGTGTGCTTGGGAGTCCCTGATAATTCAAAAAACCAAGATTTTACCATGACTGCAATTTTAGAGAGATGCGAGAGCGAAAGCCTATGGGGTCGCTTCTGTAACTGGATAACCAGCACTGAAAACCGCCTTTACATTGGATGGTTTGGTGTTTTGATGATCCCTACTTTATTGACCGCAACTTCTGTATTTATTATCGCTTTCATTGCTGCCCCTCCAGTAGATATTGATGGTATTCGTGAGCCTGTTTCTGGATCTCTACTTTATGGAAAAAAATAGTAATAGAAAAATGAATTTGAATATTCAATAGGAGTAATATATTCAGATTTATAGATTTTATTAATCTATTAAATTTCGAATCTATTCGAAATCCTCTATAAAGATTCTCTTCTCAAATTCAATAGGTATCTGGTTTACCGCGTTAGGTATTAGCACTATGGCTTTCATACAGTATACCACATTATGTAGTGGACAAACAAAAGAAGGGGGGTTGACCCAACAATAAGATTTCGAATAGAAAAAGGGAATAAAGATAGAATAGAATTAAGAATATATTACAATAGAATTAAACAGAATTCATATTATTTCCATTGCGATATCCCGAAAAAGTAAATCAAACGATTCCCCTTTTATTCTTTTTTTACTTTTCTTTCAACTTTAAATTGAAAGAAATTTTCCTCTGGAAAAGACTTTTTTTAATCAAAAAATAAAGTTCATTTTTAAAAAACATTAAAAAAAATTGAAATGGACTTTTTTGAAACTCCTTATCCATTTTATTTTAGATGTAATCTAGGGTTATCCTGCGACTTTTCAAAAAAATGAATTGGTTCTTAGTTCGTTCCGCCATCCCTTCCGTCAAATGAATCTTAGGTATTCACGGTTTTCGTCGTTCCCATCGCTTCTCGATTGATGATTAGGTCTGGAATTCTACAATGGAGCCTCGCAAATACAATTCCAAATTATATATATATATATATATATATATATATATATATATATATATATATATATATTTCTTTTTTCTTGAGTCAACCTTCTCAGTTTTTATTGACTCGGTGCTCTTGATTTGTTTATTTTGGGAATATATATATCTATATATGAATTTAGTTAATGTTGATGCTTTATTACACTTCCCCTTTTTATGAGATAACCATAAGACCTTTACATATTTGAATTCTATATCATTGATATATCTTTTTTCTTTCTTTCACCCTTCATTTTTATCTGTATATTCTTATTGCTTTACAACTTATAATCAGATTCGTTTTTATTTTTTTTATCCAATATCTCAGTTGTTATAATTCTACTACCAAAATATGATATCTTGATTTTATTTCGATTTTTAGATTAATTCTTTAAATCCAGATAATGCGAAGCGATGAGTTGGTTAATACTTAGTTATTAATGAATTCATCCTATAAGTCATTTATTTTATTGTCGAACTCTAACCACTCTAAAAAATCAACGAGTCACACACTAAGCATAGCAATTATATTTATATAAAAAAATTAATTGATATTTTTTATTCAATCTTATAAAATTTGGAAAATTATCATTTTTTTTGTTTTACCGAAACAAGGAACCTTAAAGAGAAAGAAAAGGAGAATTGGATTATTCTTTGTTTACAAATATCCAAACTTTGATCCCTAATACGCCATAAATAGTTCGAACTGTATAGGAACAATAATCAATTTTAGCTCGAATGGTTTGTAGAGGAACTCTACCCTCTCTGATCCATTCGACACGTGCAATTTCTTTTCCGTCGATACGTCTCGCAATTTGTACTTGAATTCCTTTTGTCCCCGCCTGTTGAGTTAATTCAATAGCTTTTTTCATTGCTTTACGAAACGAAACTCTATTCCTTAATTGCCCAGCTATAAATTCTGCAAAAATATTAGGATGTCCATAAGGGTTTGCAATTCTTGTAATAGCAATGTTCAGTTTTCGGTTCACACAATTGAGTTTTTTTTGTAAATTCATCTGTAACTCTTCTATTCTTCCAGGATTACCCTCAATTAATAACTTTGGAAATCCCATAAAGATTATGACTTGAATCAAATGAATTCTTTTTTTAATCTTTATCCCTGCTATTCCCTCGACACCAGAAGATATTCTTATATTTATTTTTATATAATTCTTGATATAATCTCGTATTTTTTTATCTTCTTGTAGATTTTCTGAATAATTGATTGGTTGTGCAAACGAAAGAGAATCATGACTTTGAGTTGTACCAAGTCGGAAACCAAGCAGATTTATTTTTTGTCCCATAATTCTCCACTACTTTACATAAAATGATATGCCCTAGTTGTGCACTTTGTTTTTTTATATCCATTAGGCTTTTTATTTAAAAACATAATATAGCATCCCCTTTTGACTTAATTTGCTTCTGCAGAATAAACGCAAAAACTGGAAAAAGATACTCAATTCAAT
>NC_092039.1:58355957-58391911 GCF_003086295.3 Arachis hypogaea
CTTTTGGTACCCAGGGAGTGATTTTCAAGTTCCAACGTTAGCCCAGAAGTTAGGGGTCTAACGTTGGGGCTAACTTTTCACCCAAAAGTTTGTGCAAAAGTTTGAGGCTAACTTTAGGTCCAGCTTTTTGCTTCCTGGTTCAATTTTACTTATTCCATTGTCCTCTCTTTACTCCTAGCCATTCCTTCTTGCTTCAACCTTTCTCCAAGCTTTCTTCACCTATCATTAATCAACCAAACACATCAAAGCTATGCTTAAAATCATGAGATATTCATTCTTTCACAATATGTATCAAATATAGCATAAAACCTCATGAAATTTCATTAATTCATCTATGGTTAATTCAATCAAAGGAAGCATGAAAATCTACCCAAATTGGCTTGCTTAGACCTCAAGAAAGTGCATAATTCAAGTGAAAACAAAAGAAAAAGACTAGTGAAACTAGGGTAAGATGACTTGTCATCAAGGAACTGGATCGGAAAAAAGAGAGATTTTAGTTGTAAGATATCTAATGAAACCGTCGCTGGAATTGAGATCTCATTCAAAGAGAAAGATATCAAATATCTGGAGTTTCTTTTTGTATATTATATGGATGATCCGATCCGCAAGGACCATGATTGGGAATTTTTTGATCGTCTTTCTCCGAGGAAGAGGCGAAACATAATCAACTTGAATTCGGGACATCTATTCGAAATCTTAGTGAAAGACTGGATTTATTATCTCATGTTTGCTTTTTGTGAAAAAATACCAATTGAAGTGGAGGTTTTCTTCAAACAACAAGGGGCTGGGTCAACTGCTCAATCAAATGATATTGAGCATGTTTCCCATCTCTTCTTGAGAAACAAGCGGGCTATTTCTTTGCAAAATTGTGCTCAATTTCATATATGGCAATTTCGCCAAGATCTCTTCGTTAGTTGGGGGAAGAATCCGCACGAATCGGATTTTTTGAGGAGCATATCGAGAGAGAATTGGATTTGGTTAGACAATGTGTGGTTGGTAAACAAGGATCGGTTTTTTAGCAAGGTACGAAATGTATCATCAAATATTCAATATGATTCCACGAGATCTAGTTTCATTCAAGTAACGGATTCTAGCCAATTGAAAGGATCTTCTGATCAATCCAGGGATTCCATTAGGAATGAGGATTCGGAATATCACACATTGACCAATCAAAGAGAGATTCAACAACTAAAAGAAAGATCGATTCTTTGTTCGGATCCTTCCTTTCTTCAAACGGAACGAACAGAGATAGAATCGGAGTGATTCCCTAAATGCCTCTCTGGATATTCTTCAATGTGCCGACTATTCATGGAACGTGAGAAGCAGATGAATAATCATCTGCTTCCGAAAGAAATCGAAGAATTTCTTGGGAATCCTACAAGAGCCAATCGTTCTTTTTTCTCTGACAGATGGTCAGAACTGCATCTGGGTTCGAATCCTATTGAGAGGTCTACTAGAGATCAGAAATTGCTGAAGAAAGAACAAGATGTTTCTTTTGTTCTTTCCGGGCGATTGGAAAGTAAAGAAATGGTTAATATATTCAAGATAATTATGTATTTACAAAATACTATCTCAATTCATCCTATTTCATCAGATCCGGGATGGGATATGGTTCCGAAGGATGAACTGGACAGTTCCAATAAGATTTCATTCTTGAACAAAAATCCATTTTTTGGTTTATTTCATCTATTCCATGAACGGAACAGGGGGGATACACGTTACACCACGATTTTGAATCATAAGTTGATCAGTTAATTAAATAGAAATAATAAAATAATAAATCGGAGTTAGTACTCTAGTTTGTACCATCTAAACAATTCAATTGTTTAACGTACTGCCTCCATTGCAATGGTTGAATTTTTCAACTTCAACCAAATGATTCAAAAAATTAATAGAATTAAATTATTAATTTGTATGAAATCTTTTCTTTTTAGTTGGATGAAATCTTTCAAAAGTCTTGAATTTGTCTATAATTATAGACAATACCGCCTATATTTTCTATGGGATTCGAACCTGAACTTTATTTACGATTTGGTTCTTCTATATCATCGGCACCTATTGCTCATATTTCATGGGCGAGCATACAATTTATACCTAGTATTTTTTTTTTACTATTTTGACATCTAGGATTAACATATATTACTGTCAAGGTCAATAATTACTTTTTTATTTAGATTAGATATATTTTTTTTTATTAATTAAAAAAAAGGATAAGAGATTGGGAAAAACCAAGGATTGGGTTGCGCCATACATATGAAAGAGTATACAATAATGATGTATTTGGCAAATCAAATACTATCATTTAATAACAAACTATTCGGATTGATTGATAATATTAGTTGATCATTTTTTGAAAGATTCTTGTGAAGTGAAAGGTTTCGTTAACTACTAAGTGTAGTAGTGTCGAGTAGATCTGGTTGTTGCGATAATTCTTAATTCATGAGTTGTAGGGAGGGATTTATGTCACCACAAACAGAGACTAAAGCAAGTGTTGGGTTCAAAGCTGGTGTTAAAGATTATAAATTGACTTATTATACTCCTGAGTATGAAACGAAAGATACTAATATCTTGGCAGCATTTCGAGTAACTCCTCAACCTGGAGTTCCTCCAGAAGAAGCGGGTGTCGCGGTAGCTATCTTTTTTATTTATATATTTTTTTAAATAACAGGGGTAAATTTACCCATTTTTGTTTTTTATTTCTAGGCCATTTCATTTTGAATTTGGTAGTTTGACCGTGGAATTTCGTTCTTTCTTTATTTCCGGAATATGAGTGTGTGACTTGTTCTAATTGATCTTATTGCAAATACAGAACAAAAATAAAGGATCTGTCATCTTGATAGAGATGGTTTTACCCCGTCAGATATTATTTTCTAGTATCTGGAGCACGGAATATATAAAATAGATTTTTAAAAGTATTAGAACTATGATTCATACTTAATATTTCGACCTCGCAACCGGACTTTAATAAATTTTTATTAGAAGATACGTAAGTTAGAATAAATAAAAAAATTTTGATTCTTTCAAATAAAATTGCCACTGTTTGTCTTTTTTTTATCAAAGCAAAAAATGTCTTTTGATTTCTTTTTTCATTCTATCCTATCTATTTCTTGAATAAGTGATAATCCAGCAGTTCTTACTCAGTGAATTTTTGGACATTAAAGGTTTTTTTGAATCATTGTGGTTCTGGTATGAATCTGAGGTTTTGTTTAATTGTTCATAGGGTCTTAACAAGAGAATTCTTATCAATACTAATAATAAAGAAGACGGCACTAAAAAAGTCGCATTCTACAAAAAAATCAAAGAAAAAATGAAGTAAATAGAATATTCAAGAGGCCTGTAAAGATCAAGATAAAGACGAGTGTGCCGACTTGAGATTTTGGCATTATAACCCTGCACAGATAAATTTAAGGATTTATATATTTTTCTTAACTTCAAATAAGATTTGGAATAATAGGATTAAATTAAGAAGTTTAAAACTTTTTATTATTTAAATTTAACATATCTGTTTCCGTTACAACCAGTATTGGGTTTTTCTGTTTGAGTCGTATGAGATGAAATTCTCATATACGGTTCTCAGAGGGGAGTTCCTTTGGTTTACTATCTCAATAAAGTCTATGATTGGTTCGAAGAACGTCTTGAGATTCAGGTGATTGCTGATGATATAACTAGTAAATATGTCCCTCCTCATGTCAACATATTCTATTGTTTAGGAGGAATTACACTTACTTGCTTTTTAGTCCAAGTAGCAACGGGGTTTGCTATGACCTTTTATTATCGTCCGACCGTTACTGAGGCTTTTGCTTCGATTCAATATATAATGACTGAGGCTAACTTTGGTTGGTTAATCCGATCTGTTCATCGATGGTCGGCAAGTATGATGGTTTTAATGATGATCCTGCACGTATTTCATGTGTATCTTACCAGCGGTTTTAAAAAACCTCGTGAATTGACGTGGGTTACGTGCATTGTTTTGGCTGTATTGATCGCATCTTTTGGTGTAACTGGTTATTCCTTACCTTGGGACCAAATTGGTTATTGGGCAGTCAAAATTGTAACAGGAGTACCCGAAGCTATTCCCGAAATAGGATCGTCTGTCGTGGAATTATTAAGGGGAAGTGCTAGTGTAGGACAATCTACCTTGACTCGTTTTTATAGTTTACATACTTTTGTATTACCTCTTCTTACTGCTGTATTTATGTTAATGCACTTTCCAATGATACGTAAGCAAGGCATCTCCGGTCCTTTATAGAGAATATGGATCCTAGATATTTCTAATCAATCATTTTTTATTTTGGGGAGGAACAAAAGTATTTCATTGCTACAAATATGGATTATTAAAAAAAATAAGACATGTATTTGGATATTTCCCTGCAACTTAAGACTTAACAAAATTAGCGTCTTATTTTTTTATTTGACATACACGAATAGTTGATAGTTGAGGGGGATTCTCCGAAGAAAAAACGGATTATGGGAGTGTGTGACTTGAACTATTGATTGGATCGCGCAGATGGATGACTTTTTCATATCTGCCACATTTTAATTTGCAATAAAATGTGTCTTTTTGTTCCAACCACCACGCAAGCCCCCTACAGAGGATAGGCCGGTTCACTTGAAGAGATTCTTTTCTATGATCAGACTTGATCATGTCCTGGATGACCGGGCTTCGTAAGATCCACTAAAACTAAAATAAGTGAAGTGGTCTAATACGGATTCCGTCTTATCGATTTCACTTAACTTAATAGTATTGAAATGCATTCATTTCCTATGCATTGACTCGATTTATGATACTATCGGAGTGAAACAAGTAGATCTAAAGAAGAACAGGGGTTAGATTCCATTAGTAACAAGTAAATCCTTTAATTTAATATGTAAATGTATGTTAAAAAGTCCCGATATCTTTTTTTGAGAGGGGCAAAAATATCAAGGTCTGAGATGACCCAGAAAGCACTATAAATTTAAGAAAGCCTACTTGGGTATTGAGCATTTACAAATAAGAAATGAGTTTTTCACAATAGATAGTTGTGTAACTCCGTAAAACAGAATCGAGTCCATTTTCTTACATATAAAATTTTCTATAGGTATACTCAGTTCGTTTGATTGATGCTCGAGCCGGATGATGCAAAATTATCATGTCCGGTTCTTTCGGAGGATGGATCAATAAGAATTCACCTATCCCAATAACAAAAAAACCTGACTTGAATGATCCTGTATTAAGAGCGAAATTGGCTAAAGGAATGGGTCATAATTATTATGGAGAACCCGCATGGCCAAACGATCTTTTATATATTTTTCCCGTAGTTATTCTAGGTACTATTGCTTGTAACGTAGGTTTAGCAGTTTTAGAACCATCAATGATTAGGGAACCCGCGGATCCATTTGCAACTCCTTTGGAAATATTGCCGGAATGGTATTTCTTTCCTGTATTTCAAATACTTCGTACAGTGCCCAATAAGTTATTGGGCGTTCTTTTAATGGTTTCGGTACCCGCGGGATTATTAACAGTACCCTTTTTGGAAAATGTTAATAAATTCCAAAACCCATTTCGTCGTCCAGTATCAACAACCATCTTTTTATTGGTACTGCAGTAGCCCTTTGGTTGGGTGTTGGAGCAACATTACCTATTGAGAAATCCCTAACTTTAGGTCTCTTTTAAATTGATTCACTTGTGAATTCAAATCTCATGTATATTGGGTATCTAGGGAGAATTCACTTTGAAAGGACTACTCCCTAGATACATCTTTGAACCTACTCTCAGTATGTAGATTTTTTCTAAATTTTTCTAAAGATAAAGATTCAAACTCCATATTTTCATCTTTTTTTTCTTTCTTTTTTATAAAAAAGAAAGAAAAAAAGATGAAAAAAACCTAATGGATTTTCAATTTATGCAAAATGCTTTTCTTTCAATTTCAAATTTCTAAAATGTCCAAGATATGTTTTACATCTTCTATCCGAAAATCTTCTATTTTCATAAGATTTTCGTGACTGGTATTAAAAAGGTCCAATAATGTATGTATATTGGACCTTTTGAGACAATTATAGATCCTGGGAGGCAATTTTAATTGGTCAATAAAAAAAGATTTTAATTCTATCTCTTTTTTGTTTTTTCTTAGTTTAGCCAATGTATCATGAAAAGTGAAACCGGGTAAAGTAACTTTGTGTTGATTTTTTTCTAATTTCAAGTTTTTTGCTCCCGCATGTAAAAAAGGAATAAATAGGTCAATCAAATTACGGGAGGCTTCATAAAGCGTTTCTTTAGGAGTTAAACTCCCATTTGTCCATATTTCGAGAAAGAGTATTTCTTGTTTTTCATTCCCATTCACATAAGAATGAATACTATGATTTGCGTTTCGAACAGGCATGAATACTGCATCTATAGGATAACTTCTGTCTTGAAAGTTTTTTAGTCTTTTTATACAATATCCGCGACTCCTCTCGATTTGTAATCTAATACACAAATTAATGGGTTCTATTAGGTTAGCTATATGTTGCGTATTATCAACAATTTCCACAGAAGGTGGTAAAATGATGTCTTGAGCGATTACATATCCGCGACCGTTGATACAAATAGATGCGTCTCGAGTCCCATACAGATTACTTCTCAATACTATTTCTTTCAAATTCATTAAAATTTCATGTACTGATTCTTGAATACCTACTATGGTCGAATATTCATGTGGTATTTTCTCAGATTTTGCACGTGTGATACATGTTCCCTCTATTTCTCCAAGCAAAACTCTTCGCATCGCAATGCCTATTGTATCAGCTTGGCCTTTCATAAGTGGAGACAGAATAAAGCGTCCATAATAAAGGCGCTTACTGTCTACTCTTGATTCAACACACTTCCACTGTAGTGTTCGAGTAGATACTCTAATTTTCTCTCGAACCATAGTAATCAATTCTTTTTTTCAAATCCTTGAATTGTTTATTTCTCTTGTCTTGAAATTTATTCTATGTTTTCTATTTTTATCTTTTGTTTTACATTACACACGTCATTTTTTAGGGGACCTACACCCATTATGTGGCATAGGGGTTACATCCCGTATAAAATTTAAGAGTATGCCACTTCTACGAATAGCTCTTAATACCGCATCTCTTCCAAGACCGGGACCCTTTATCATGACTTCTGCTCGTTGCATGCCTTGATTTGCTACTGTTCGAATAACATTTCCTGCTGCGGTTTGGGTGGCAAATGGTGTTCCCCTTCGCGTACCTTTGAATCCACAAGTACCTGCGGAGGACCACGAAATTACCCGACCCCGTACATCGGTAACAGTGACAATGGTATTGTTGAAACTAGCTTGAACATGAATAACGCCCTTTGGTATTTTACGAGCATGTTTACGTGAACCAATACGTCCATTTTTACGCGAACCAATTTTGGGTATAGGTTTTGCCATATCTTATTATCTTTTTATTATTTCATAATTATTATCTCATAACCTAAAAGGAAGTCTGAGATGTATGGATATATTCATTTCATGTCAAAAAAACAGATGTTTTACTATATTTCTTTTTTTTTAATTAGAAACTAGAATTAATATTCTCAAAATTGGCATTCTATTTGTGTTAATATACAACTAACAAAAATAGAATTTCTATATTCATTCAATAATTTGAAATTTTCACATATTCAAAAATATTAATATATAATCAATATTACTATAAAATCATATCATATATAATAGAGAATATTATATAATTTCTAAGTTTTCATGTAAAAAAAAGTTTGAATTTCAATATCTATATCTTTTTTTATTTTTTTTTATTTGCGCACCCAGTCCTTTATAATTCAAAGCCCTCTCTTGTGGCTTTTGTGGAAATATTATCCTTATCCTTGTCTTTGTTTATGTCTTGGATTGGAACAAATTACTAGAATTCTACCTCGTCTACGGATCAATCTACATTTTTCACAAATTTTACGAACAGAGGCCCGTATTTTCATATTTATCATTCCTTCAACTTAATCTCGGATCCATTTTAATGGAAGAAAATAAGGTTTCCTTCAATTTTTAACTTCTATTCTAATCGTACCCCTCAAAACCAATAATATTGAAGTTAAAAAAAAGTCTAATTAAAGAATTTATACTTGCATTTTTTATTTCTCTGTGGTAGAAATATATATAAAGAGTATGTTGAACCTTTTCAGAAATATAGCCTAGACTGATATTTTCATTATTTAAAATTGAAAATAAATGAACCAACCCCGAACATACCCCACAGGGGAAATTGATTCAGCAATATTGAATTAAACCCTCATGAATCCGTTTCTTTATAACAATTCCTGTTAAACCCATTTCACGCATTCATTAAGGTATGAGGAGTGATATGAGAGACTTGTGTTTTGTTTTATCTCTCTTTACTTTTTTACAAAAATTGATAGAATTTTTTCTATAATTCGGATATCAGAAAGATTACCATATATAACATAAAACTTCTCCGCCGATTCGTTCTAATCGAGCCTCTCGATCTGTCATTATACCTCTCGAAGTAGAAATAATGACAATTCCCATCCCCCTAAAATTCTTGGAATTTGTTGATAATTAGAATAGATTCGTAGACCAGGAGTACTGATCCGTTTTAAATTCAAACGCATTTTAGATGATCTTTTTCTATTTCTTCTATATGGTAGAGTTAAAACTAAAAAAAGATTTTCCCCTTCCCTATGTTTTCTCACGTTTTCAATAAAACCCTCTCGTAAAAGCATTTTAGCAATGTTTTCAGTAATGTTAGTACATAGTATTAGAACCGTTCCTCTTCCATTCATGTCAGCATTTCGTATAGAGGTTATTATGTCGGCGATGGTGTCCTTACCCATATTTAAATTTAAAAATAAAAAGTTTTCATGTTTTTTTGTGTCTTCCTAATATTGCTGGACTATATTTTATTTTTTAATTTGCAATAAAAATTTAATTTTTAAATTTAAAAATTCATAACATAAAAAATTTTATCTTTTCAAATCTTGAATTTTTTTCAAGAACATTTTTTTTATTTTTTTAATCATCGGATAATGCTATTTTTCATAAATACAATATAAATTAATTTTAAAAATTTAAACTTTTTAAATTTTTATTTATTGGATATTTTTAAAATCTTTATTTTTCAACTTTTGGTAAAAAGATTATTTTTTAGTTTCAAAATTTAAAAATAAAAAGTTTTCATCTTTTTTTGTCTTCCAATATTGCTGGACTTTATTTTATTTTTTAATTTTCAATAAAAAATTTAATTTTTAAATTTAAAAATTCATAAAAATAAAAATTTTGTCTTTTCAAATCCTAAATTTTTTTCAAGAACATTTTTTATTTTTTAATCACCGGATAATGCTATTTTTTCATAAATACAGAATAAATTAATTTTAAAAATTTAAACTTTTTAAATTTTTGTTTATTGGATATTTTTAAAATCTTTATTTTTCAACTTTTTGGTAAAAAGATTATTTTTTAGTTTCAAAATTTAAAAATAAAAAGTTTTCATCTTTTTTTGTCTTCCTAATATTGCTGGACTTTATTTTATTTTTTAATTTTCAATAAAAAATTTAATTTTTAAATTTAAAAATTCATAAAAATGAAAATTTTGTCTTTTCAAATCCTAAATTTTTTTCAAGAACATTTTTTATTTTTTAATCACCGGATAATGCTATTTTTTCATAAATACAGAATAAATTAATTTTAAAAATTTAAACTTTTTAAATTTTTGTTTATTGGATATTTTTAAAATCTTTATTTTTCAACTTTTTGGTAAAAAGATTATTTTTTTAGTTTCAAAATTTAAAAATAAAAAGTTTTCATCTTTTTTTGTCTTCCTAATATTGCTGGACTTTATTTTATTTTTTAATTTTCAATAAAAAATTTAATTTTTAAATTTAAAAATTCATAAAAATAAAAATTTTGTCTTTTCAAATCCTAAATTTTTTTCAAGAACATTTTTTATTTTTTAATCACCGGATAATGCTATTTTTTCATAAATACAGAATAAATTAATTTTAAAAATTTAAACTTTTTAAATTTTTGTTTATTGGATATTTTTTAAAATCTTTATTTTTCACTTTTTGGTAAAAAGATTATTTTTTAGTTTCAAAATTTAAAAATAAAAAGTTTTCATCTTTTTTTTGTCTTCCTAATATTGCTGGACTTTATTTTATTTTTTAATTTTCAATAAAAAATTTAATTTTTAAATTTAAAAATTCATAAAAATGAAAAATTTTGTCTTTTCAAATCCTAAATTTTTTTCAAGAACATTTTTTATTTTTTAATCACCGGATAATGCTATTTTTTCATAAATACAGAATAAATTAATTTTAAAAATTTAAACTTTTTAAATTTTTGTTTATTGGATATTTTTTAAAATCTTTATTTTTCAACTTTTTGGTAAAAAGATTATTTTTTTAGTTTCAAAATTTAAAAATAAAAAGTTTTCATCTTTTTTTGTCTTCCTAATATTGCTGGACTTTATTTTATTTTTTAATTTTCAATAAAAAATTTAATTTTTAAATTTAAAAATTCATAAAAATAAAAATTTTGTCTTTTCAAATCCTAAATTTTTTTCAAGAACATTTTTTATTTTTTAATCACCGGATAATGCTATTTTTTCATAAATACAGAATAAATTAATTTTAAAAATTTAAACTTTTTAAATTTTTGTTTATTGGATATTTTTAAAATCTTTATTTTTCACTTTTTGGTAAAAAGATTATTTTTTTAGTTTCAAAATTTAAAAATAAAAAGTTTTCATCTTTTTTTGTCTTCCTAATATTGCTGGACTTTATTTTATTTTTTAATTTTCAATAAAAAATTTAATTTTTAAATTTAAAAATTCATAAAAATGAAAAATTTTGTCTTTTCAAATCCTAAATTTTTTTCAAGAACATTTTTTATTTTTTAATCACCGGATAATGCTATTTTTTCATAAATACAGAATAAATTAATTTTAAAAATTTAAACTTTTTAAATTTTTGTTTATTGGATATTTTTTAAAATCTTTATTTTTCAACTTTTTGGTAAAAAGATTATTTTTTTAGTTTCAAAATTTAAAAATAAAAAGTTTTCATCTTTTTTTGTCTTCCTAATATTGCTGGACTTTATTTTATTTTTTAATTTTCAATAAAAAATTTAATTTTTAAATTTAAAAATTCATAAAAATGAAAAATTTTGTCTTTTCAAATCCTAAATTTTTTTCAAGAACATTTTTTATTTTTTAATCACCGGATAATGCTATTTTTTCATAAATACAGAATAAATTAATTTTAAAAATTTAAACTTTTTAAATTTTTGTTTATTGGATATTTTTTAAAATCTTTATTTTTCACTTTTTGGTAAAAAGATTATTTTTTAGTTTCAAAATTTAAAAATAAAAAGTTTTCATCTTTTTTTGTCTTCCTAATATTGCTGGACTTTATTTTATTTTTAATTTTCAATAAAAAATTTAATTTTTAAATTTAAAAATTCATAAAAATGAAAAATTTTGTCTTTTCAAATCCTAAATTTTTTTCAAGAACATTTTTTATTTTTTAATCACCGGATAATGCTATTTTTTCATAAATACAGAATAAATTAATTTTAAAAATTTAAACTTTTTAAATTTTTGTTTATTGGATATTTTTAAAATCTTTATTTTTCAACTTTTTGGTAAAAAGATTATTTTTTTAGTTTCAAAATTTAAAAATAAAAAGTTTTCATCTTTTTTTGTCTTCCTAATATTGCTGGACTTTATTTTATTTTTAATTTTCAATAAAAAATTTAATTTTTAAATTTAAAAATTCATAAAAATGAAAAATTTTGTCTTTTCAAATCCTAAATTTTTTTCAAGAACATTTTTTATTTTTTAATCACCGGATAATGCTATTTTTTCATAAATACAGAATAAATTAATTTTAAAAATTTAAACTTTTTAAATTTTTGTTTATTGGATATTTTTTAAAATCTTTATTTTTCACTTTTTGGTAAAAAGATTATTTTTTAGTTTCAAAATTTAAAAATAAAAAGTTTTCATCTTTTTTTGTCTTCCTAATATTGCTGGACTTTATTTTATTTTTTAATTTTCAATAAAAAATTTAATTTTTAAATTTAAAAATTCATAAAAATGAAAAATTTTGTCTTTTCAAATCCTAAATTTTTTTCAAGAACATTTTTTATTTTTTAATCACCGGATAATGCTATTTTTTCATAAATACAGAATAAATTAATTTTAAAAATTTAAACTTTTTAAATTTTTGTTTATTGGATATTTTTTAAAATCTTTATTTTTCACTTTTTGGTAAAAAGATTATTTTTTAGTTTCAAAATTTAAAAATAAAAAGTTTTCATCTTTTTTTGTCTTCCTAATATTGCTGGACTTTATTTTATTTTTTAATTTTCAATAAAAAATTTAATTTTTAAATTTAAAAATTCATAAAAATGAAAATTTTGTCTTTTCAAATCCTAAATTTTTTTCAAGAACATTTTTTATTTTTTAATCACCGGATAATGCTATTTTTTCATAAATACAGAATAAATTAATTTTAAAAATTTAAACTTTTTAAATTTTTGTTTATTGGATATTTTTAAAATCTTTATTTTTCAACTTTTTGGTAAAAAGATTATTTTTTAGTTTCAAAATTTAAAAATAAAAAGTTTTCATCTTTTTTTGTCTTCCTAATATTGCTGGACTTTATTTTATTTTTTAATTTTCAATAAAAAATTTAATTTTTAAATTTAAAAATTCATAAAAATAAAAATTTTGTCTTTTCAAATCCTAAATTTTTTTCAAGAACATTTTTTATTTTTTAATCACCGGATAATGCTATTTTTTCATAAATACAGAATAAATTAATTTTAAAAATTTAAACTTTTTAAATTTTTGTTTATTGGATATTTTTAAAATCTTTATTTTTCAACTTTTTGGTAAAAAGATTATTTTTTAGTTTCAAAATTTAAAAATAAAAAGTTTTCATCTTTTTTTGTCTTCCTAATATTGCTGGACTTTATTTTATTTTTTAATTTTCAATAAAAAATTTAATTTTTAAATTTAAAAATTCATAAAAATAAAAATTTTGTCTTTTCAAATCCTAAATTTTTTTCAAGAACATTTTTTATTTTTTAATCACCGGATAATGCTATTTTTTCATAAATACAGAATAAATTAATTTTAAAAATTTAAACTTTTTAAATTTTTGTTTATTGGATATTTTTTAAAATCTTTATTTTTCACTTTTTGGTAAAAAGATTATTTTTTAGTTTCAAAATTTAAAAATAAAAAGTTTTCATCTTTTTTTGTCTTCCTAATATTGCTGGACTTTATTTTATTTTTAATTTTCAATAAAAAATTTAATTTTTAAATTTAAAAATTCATAAAAATAAAAATTTTGTCTTTTCAAATCCTAAATTTTTTTCAAGAACATTTTTTATTTTTTAATCACCGGATAATGCTATTTTTTCATAAATACAGAATAAATTAATTTTAAAAATTTAAACTTTTTAAATTTTTGTTTATTGGATATTTTTTAAAATCTTTATTTTTCACTTTTTGGTAAAAAGATTATTTTTTAGTTTCAAAATTTAAAAATAAAAAGTTTTCATCTTTTTTTGTCTTCCTAATATTGCTGGACTTTATTTTATTTTTTAATTTTCAATAAAAAATTTAATTTTTAAATTTAAAAATTCATAAAAATGAAAAATTTTGTCTTTTCAAATCCTAAATTTTTTTCAAGAACATTTTTTATTTTTTAATCACCGGATAATGCTATTTTTTCATAAATACAGAATAAATTAATTTTAAAAATTTAAACTTTTTAAATTTTTGTTTATTGGATATTTTTAAAATCTTTATTTTTCACTTTTTGGTAAAAAGATTATTTTTTAGTTTCAAAATTTAAAAATAAAAAGTTTTCATCTTTTTTTGTCTTCCTAATATTGCTGGACTTTATTTTATTTTTTAATTTTCAATAAAAAATTTAATTTTTAAATTTAAAAATTCATAAAAATGAAAAATTTTGTCTTTTCAAATCCTAAATTTTTTTCAAGAACATTTTTTATTTTTTAATCACCGGATAATGCTATTTTTTCATAAATACAGAATAAATTAATTTTAAAAATTTAAACTTTTTAAATTTTTGTTTATTGGATATTTTTTAAAATCTTTATTTTTCACTTTTTGGTAAAAAGATTATTTTTTAGTTTCAAAATTTAAAAATAAAAAGTTTTCATCTTTTTTTGTCTTCCTAATATTGCTGGACTTTATTTTATTTTTTAATTTTCAATAAAAAATTTAATTTTTAAATTTAAAAATTCATAAAAATGAAAAATTTTGTCTTTTCAAATCCTAAATTTTTTTCAAGAACATTTTTTATTTTTTAATCACCGGATAATGCTATTTTTTCATAAATACAGAATAAATTAATTTTAAAAATTTAAACTTTTTAAATTTTTGTTTATTGGATATTTTTTAAAATCTTTATTTTTCACTTTTTGGTAAAAAGATTATTTTTTAGTTTCAAAATTTAAAAATAAAAAGTTTTCATCTTTTTTTGTCTTCCTAATATTGCTGGACTTTATTTTATTTTTTAATTTTCAATAAAAAATTTAATTTTTAAATTTAAAAATTCATAAAAATGAAAAATTTTGTCTTTTCAAATCCTAAATTTTTTTCAAGAACATTTTTTATTTTTTAATCACCGGATAATGCTATTTTTTCATAAATACAGAATAAATTAATTTTAAAAATTTAAACTTTTTAAATTTTTGTTTATTGGATATTTTTAAAATCTTTATTTTTCACTTTTTGGTAAAAAGATTATTTTTTAGTTTCAAAATTTAAAAATAAAAAGTTTTCATCTTTTTTTGTCTTCCTAATATTGCTGGACTTTATTTTATTTTTTAATTTTCAATAAAAAATTTAATTTTTAAATTTAAAAATTCATAAAAATGAAAAATTTTGTCTTTTCAAATCCTAAATTTTTTTCAAGAACATTTTTTATTTTTTAATCACCGGATAATGCTATTTTTTCATAAATACAGAATAAATTAATTTTAAAAATTTAAACTTTTTAAATTTTTGTTTATTGGATATTTTTAAAATCTTTATTTTTCACTTTTTGGTAAAAAGATTATTTTTTAGTTTCAAAATTTAAAAATAAAAAGTTTTCATCTTTTTTTGTCTTCCTAATATTGCTGGACTTTATTTTATTTTTTAATTTTCAATAAAAAATTTAATTTTTAAATTTAAAAATTCATAAAAATGAAAATTTTGTCTTTTCAAATCCTAAATTTTTTTCAAGAACATTTTTTATTTTTAATCACCGGATAATGCTATTTTTTCATAAATACAGAATAAATTAATTTTAAAAATTTAAACTTTTTAAATTTTTGTTTATTGGATATTTTTTAAAATCTTTATTTTTCACTTTTTGGTAAAAAGATTATTTTTTAGTTTCAAAATTTAAAAATAAAAAGTTTTCATCTTTTTTTGTCTTCCTAATATTGCTGGACTTTATTTTATTTTTAATTTTCAATAAAAAATTTAATTTTTAAATTTAAAAATTCATAAAAATGAAAAATTTTGTCTTTTCAAATCCTAAATTTTTTTCAAGAACATTTTTTATTTTTTAATCACCGGATAATGCTATTTTTTCATAAATACAGAATAAATTAATTTTAAAAATTTAAACTTTTTAAATTTTTGTTTATTGGATATTTTTTAAAATCTTTATTTTTCACTTTTTGGTAAAAAGATTATTTTTTAGTTTCAAAATTTAAAAATAAAAAGTTTTCATCTTTTTTTGTCTTCCTAATATTGCTGGACTTTATTTTATTTTTAATTTTCAATAAAAAATTTAATTTTTAAATTTAAAAATTCATAAAAATGAAAAATTTTGTCTTTTCAAATCCTAAATTTTTTTCAAGAACATTTTTTATTTTTTAATCACCGGATAATGCTATTTTTTCATAAATACAGAATAAATTAATTTTAAAAATTTAAACTTTTTAAATTTTTGTTTATTGGATATTTTTAAAATCTTTATTTTTCACTTTTTGGTAAAAAGATTATTTTTTAGTTTCAAAATTTAAAAATAAAAAGTTTTCATCTTTTTTTGTCTTCCTAATATTGCTGGACTTTATTTTATTTTTTAATTTTCAATAAAAAATTTAATTTTTAAATTTAAAAATTCATAAAAATGAAAATTTTGTCTTTTCAAATCCTAAATTTTTTTCAAGAACATTTTTTATTTTTTAATCACCGGATAATGCTATTTTTTCATAAATACAGAATAAATTAATTTTAAAAATTTAAACTTTTTAAATTTTTGTTTATTGGATATTTTTAAAATCTTTATTTTTCACTTTTTGGTAAAAAGATTATTTTTTAGTTTCAAAATTTAAAAATAAAAAGTTTTCATCTTTTTTTGTCTTCCTAATATTGCTGGACTTTATTTTATTTTTAATTTTCAATAAAAAATTTAATTTTTAAATTTAAAAATTCATAAAAATAAAAATTTTGTCTTTTCAAATCCTAAATTTTTTTCAAGAACATTTTTTATTTTTTAATCACCGGATAATGCTATTTTTTCATAAATACAGAATAAATTAATTTTAAAAATTTAAACTTTTTAAATTTTTGTTTATTGGATATTTTTAAAATCTTTATTTTTCACTTTTTGGTAAAAAGATTATTTTTTTAGTTTCAAAATTTAAAAATAAAAAGTTTTCATCTTTTTTTGTCTTCCTAATATTGCTGGACTTTATTTTATTTTTAATTTTCAATAAAAAATTTAATTTTTAAATTTAAAAATTCATAAAAATAAAAATTTTGTCTTTTCAAATCCTAAATTTTTTTCAAGAACATTTTTTATTTTTAATCACCGGATAATGCTATTTTTTCATAAATACAGAATAAATTAATTTTAAAAATTTAAACTTTTTAAATTTTTGTTTATTGGATATTTTTTAAAATCTTTATTTTTCACTTTTTGGTAAAAAGATTATTTTTTAGTTTCAAAATTTAAAAATAAAAAGTTTTCATCTTTTTTTGTCTTCCTAATATTGCTGGACTTTATTTTATTTTTAATTTTCAATAAAAAATTTAATTTTTAAATTTAAAAATTCATAAAAATGAAAAATTTTGTCTTTTCAAATCCTAAATTTTTTTCAAGAACATTTTTTATTTTTTAATCACCGGATAATGCTATTTTTTCATAAATACAGAATAAATTAATTTTAAAAATTTAAACTTTTTAAATTTTTGTTTATTGGATATTTTTTAAAATCTTTATTTTTCACTTTTTGGTAAAAAGATTATTTTTTAGTTTCAAAATTTAAAAATAAAAAGTTTTCATCTTTTTTTGTCTTCCTAATATTGCTGGACTTTATTTTATTTTTTAATTTTCAATAAAAAATTTAATTTTTAAATTTAAAAATTCATAAAAATGAAAAATTTTGTCTTTTCAAATCCTAAATTTTTTTCAAGAACATTTTTTATTTTTTAATCACCGGATAATGCTATTTTTTCATAAATACAGAATAAATTAATTTTAAAAATTTAAACTTTTTAAATTTTTGTTTATTGGATATTTTTTAAAATCTTTATTTTTCACTTTTTGGTAAAAAGATTATTTTTTAGTTTCAAAATTTAAAAATAAAAAGTTTTCATCTTTTTTTGTCTTCCTAATATTGCTGGACTTTATTTTATTTTTTAATTTTCAATAAAAAATTTAATTTTTAAATTTAAAAATTCATAAAAATGAAAAATTTTGTCTTTTCAAATCCTAAATTTTTTTCAAGAACATTTTTTTTTTTTAATCACCGGATAATGCTATTTTTTCATAAATACAGAATAAATTAATTTTAAAAATTTAAACTTTTTAAATTTTTGTTTATTGGATATTTTTTAAAATCTTTATTTTTCACTTTTTGGTAAAAAGATTATTTTTTAGTTTCAAAATTTAAAAATAAAAAGTTTTCATCTTTTTTTGTCTTCCTAATATTGCTGGACTTTATTTTATTTTTTAATTTTCAATAAAAAATTTAATTTTTAAATTTAAAAATTCATAAAAATGAAAAATTTTGTCTTTTCAAATCCTAAATTTTTTTCAAGAACATTTTTTATTTTTAATCACCGGATAATGCTATTTTTTCATAAATACAGAATAAATTAATTTTAAAAATTTAAACTTTTTAAATTTTTGTTTATTGGATATTTTTTAAAATCTTTATTTTTCACTTTTTGGTAAAAAGATTATTTTTTAGTTTCAAAATTTAAAAATAAAAAGTTTTCATCTTTTTTTGTCTTCCAATATTGCTGGACTTTATTTTATTTTTAATTTTCAATAAAAAATTTAATTTTTAAATTTAAAAATTCATAAAAATGAAAAATTTTGTCTTTTCAAATCCTAAATTTTTTTCAAGAACATTTTTTATTTTTTAATCACCGGATAATGCTATTTTTTCATAAATACAGAATAAATTAATTTTAAAAATTTAAACTTTTTAAATTTTTGTTTATTGGATATTTTTTAAAATCTTTATTTTTCACTTTTTGGTAAAAAGATTATTTTTTAGTTTCAAAATTTAAAAATAAAAAGTTTTCATCTTTTTTTGTCTTCCTAATATTGCTGGACTTTATTTTATTTTTTAATTTTCAATAAAAAATTTAATTTTTAAATTTAAAAATTCATAAAAATGAAAAATTTTGTCTTTTCAAATCCTAAATTTTTTTCAAGAACATTTTTTATTTTTTAATCACCGGATAATGCTATTTTTTCATAAATACAGAATAAATTAATTTTAAAAATTTAAACTTTTTAAATTTTTGTTTATTGGATATTTTTTAAAATCTTTATTTTTCACTTTTTGGTAAAAAGATTATTTTTTAGTTTCAAAATTTAAAAATAAAAAGTTTTCATCTTTTTTTGTCTTCCAATATTGCTGGACTTTATTTTATTTTTTAATTTTCAATAAAAAATTTAATTTTTAAATTTAAAAATTCATAAAAATAAAAATTTTGTCTTTTCAAATCCTAAATTTTTTTCAAGAACATTTTTTATTTTTTAATCACCGGATAATGCTATTTTTTCATAAATACAGAATAAATTAATTTTAAAAATTTAAACTTTTTAAATTTTTGTTTATTGGATATTTTTAAAATCTTTATTTTTCACTTTTTGGTAAAAAGATTATTTTTTAGTTTCAAAATTTAAAAATAAAAAGTTTTCATCTTTTTTTTGTCTTCCTAATATTGCTGGACTTTATTTTATTTTTTAATTTTCAATAAAAAATTTAATTTTTAAATTTAAAAATTCATAAAAATAAAAATTTTGTCTTTTCAAATCCTAAATTTTTTTCAAGAACATTTTTTATTTTTTAATCACCGGATAATGCTATTTTTTCATAAATACAGAATAAATTAATTTTAAAAATTTAAACTTTTTAAATTTTTGTTTATTGGATATTTTTAAAATCTTTATTTTTCACTTTTTGGTAAAAAGATTATTTTTTTAGTTTCAAAATTTAAAAATAAAAAGTTTTCATCTTTTTTTTGTCTTCCAATATTGCTGGACTTTATTTTATTTTTTAATTTTCAATAAAAAATTTAATTTTTAAATTTAAAAATTCATAAAAATGAAAAATTTTGTCTTTTCAAATCCTAAATTTTTTTCAAGAACATTTTTATTTTTTAATCACCGGATAATGCTATTTTTTCATAAATACAGAATAAATTAATTTTAAAAATTTAAACTTTTTAAATTTTTGTTTATTGGATATTTTTTAAAATCTTTATTTTTCAACTTTTTGGTAAAAAGATTATTTTTTAGTTTCAAAATTTAAAAATAAAAAGTTTTCATCTTTTTTTGTCTTCCTAATATTGCTGGACTTTATTTTATTTTTTAATTTTCAATAAAAAATTTAATTTTTAAATTTAAAAATTCATAAAAATGAAAAATTTTGTCTTTTCAAATCCTAAATTTTTTTCAAGAACATTTTTTATTTTTTAATCACCGGATAATGCTATTTTTTCATAAATACAGAATAAATTAATTTTAAAAATTTAAACTTTTTAAATTTTTGTTTATTGGATATTTTTTAAAATCTTTATTTTTCACTTTTTGGTAAAAAGATTATTTTTTAGTTTCAAAATTTAAAAATAAAAAGTTTTCATCTTTTTTTGTCTTCCAATATTGCTGGACTTTATTTTATTTTTAATTTTCAATAAAAAATTTAATTTTTAAATTTAAAAATTCATAAAAATGAAAAATTTTGTCTTTTCAAATCCTAAATTTTTTTCAAGAACATTTTTTATTTTTTAATCACCGGATAATGCTATTTTTTCATAAATACAGAATAAATTAATTTTAAAAATTTAAACTTTTTAAATTTTTGTTTATTGGATATTTTTTAAAATCTTTATTTTTCAACTTTTTGGTAAAAAGATTATTTTTTTAGTTTCAAAATTTAAAAATAAAAAGTTTTCATCTTTTTTTTGTCTTCCAATATTGCTGGACTTTATTTTATTTTTAATTTTCAATAAAAAATTTAATTTTTAAATTTAAAAATTCATAAAAATAAAAATTTTGTCTTTTCAAATCCTAAATTTTTTTCAAGAACATTTTTTATTTTTTAATCACCGGATAATGCTATTTTTTCATAAATACAGAATAAATTAATTTTAAAAATTTAAACTTTTTAAATTTTTGTTTATTGGATATTTTTAAAATCTTTATTTTTCACTTTTTGGTAAAAAGATTATTTTTTAGTTTCAAAATTTAAAAATAAAAAGTTTTCATCTTTTTTTGTCTTCCTAATATTGCTGGACTTTATTTTATTTTTTAATTTTCAATAAAAAATTTAATTTTTAAATTTAAAAATTCATAAAAATGAAAAATTTTGTCTTTTCAAATCCTAAATTTTTTTCAAGAACATTTTTATTTTTTAATCACCGGATAATGCTATTTTTCATAAATACAGAATAAATTAATTTTAAAAATTTAAACTTTTTAAATTTTTGTTTATTGGATATTTTTTAAAATCTTTATTTTTCACTTTTTGGTAAAAAGATTATTTTTTAGTTTCAAAATTTAAAAATAAAAAGTTTTCATCTTTTTTTGTCTTCCTAATATTGCTGGACTTTATTTTATTTTTAATTTTCAATAAAAAATTTAATTTTTAAATTTAAAAATTCATAAAAATAAAAATTTTGTCTTTTCAAATCCTAAATTTTTTTCAAGAACATTTTTTATTTTTTAATCACCGGATAATGCTATTTTTCATAAATACAAATAAATTAATTTTAAAAATTTAAACTTTTTAAATTTTTGTTTATTGGATATTTTTTAAAATCTTTATTTTTCACTTTTTGGTAAAAAGATTATTTTTTAGTTTCAAAATTTAAAAATAAAAAGTTTTCATCTTTTTTTGTCTTCCTAATATTGCTGGACTTTATTTTATTTTTTAATTTTCAATAAAAAATTTAATTTTTAAATTTAAAAATTCATAAAAATAAAAATTTTGTCTTTTCAAATCCTAAATTTTTTTCAAGAACATTTTTATTTTTTAATCACCGGATAATGCTATTTTTTCATAAATACAAATAAATTAATTTTAAAAATTTAAACTTTTTAAATTTTTGTTTATTGGATATTTTTAAAATCTTTATTTTTCACTTTTTGGTAAAAAGATTATTTTTTTAGTTTCAAAATTTAAAAATAAAAAGTTTTCATCTTTTTTTGTCTTCCTAATATTGCTGGACTTTATTTTATTTTTAATTTTCAATAAAAAATTTAATTTTAAATTTAAAAATTCATAAAAATAAAAATTTTGTCTTTTCAAATCCTAAATTTTTTTCAAGAACATTTTTATTTTTTAATCACCGGATAATGCTATTTTTTCATAAATACAGAATAAATTAATTTTAAAATTTAAACTTTTTAAATTTTTGTTTATTGGATATTTTTAAAATCTTTATTTTTCAACTTTTTGGTAAAAAGATTATTTTTTAGTTTCAAAATTTAAAAATAAAAAGTTTTCATCTTTTTTTGTCTTCCTAATATTGCTGGACTTTATTTTATTTTTTAATTTTCAATAAAAAATTTAATTTTTAAATTTAAAAATTCATAAAAATAAAAATTTTGTCTTTTCAAATCCTAAATTTTTTTCAAGAACATTTTTTATTTTTTAATCACCGGATAATGCTATTTTTTCATAAATACAGAATAAATTAATTTTAAAAATTTAAACTTTTTAAATTTTTGTTTATTGGATATTTTTAAAATCTTTATTTTTCACTTTTTGGTAAAAAGATTATTTTTTTAGTTTCAAAATTTAAAAATAAAAAGTTTTCATCTTTTTTTGTCTTCCTAATATTGCTGGACTTTATTTTATTTTTTAATTTTCAATAAAAAATTTAATTTTTAAATTTAAAAATTCATAAAAATAAAAATTTTGTCTTTTCAAATCCTAAATTTTTTTCAAGAACATTTTTTATTTTTTAATCACCGGATAATGCTATTTTTCATAAATACAGAATAAATTAATTTTAAAAATTTAAACTTTTTAAATTTTTGTTTATTGGATATTTTTTAAAATCTTTATTTTTCACTTTTTGGTAAAAAGATTATTTTTTAGTTTCAAAATTTAAAAATAAAAAGTTTTCATCTTTTTTTGTCTTCCTAATATTGCTGGACTTTATTTTATTTTTAATTTTCAATAAAAAATTTAATTTTTAAATTTAAAAATTCATAAAAATGAAAATTTTGTCTTTTCAAATCCTAAATTTTTTTCAAGAACATTTTTTATTTTTTAATCACCGGATAATGCTATTTTTTCATAAATACAAATAAATTAATTTTAAATTTAAAAATTTTTTTTAATTGAAATTTTTTTAAAATTTTTTTATTTTATATTTCAAAAATTAAAAAAATAAAAAAAAAATAAAAATTTAAAAAAATTTATTTTTATTTAATTTTAAAATTATTTAAATTAATAAAAATTTTTTTTTCAAATTTCAATAAAATTTAATTTAATTTTTAAATTTTTTTAATGGATAATTATTTTTCATAAATTTTTTAAAATTTATTTAATTTTTTAAAATTTTATTTTATTTAATTTTTAAAAAAATTTTATTAAATTTAAATTAAAAATAAATTTTCTTTTCAAATCTAAATTTTTTCATTTTTTTTTTTAATCAGGATAATCTATTTTTCAAAATAAAAATAAATTAATTTTAAAATTTAAACTTTTTAAATTTTTTTATTATTTTTTAAATTTTTTTTTTTTTTAAAATTTTTTTTGTTTCAAAATAAAATATTTTCATTTTTTTTTTTTCTAAATTTATTTTTAATTTTTATTTTATTTTTTAATTTTCAATAAAAATTTAATTTTTAATTTAAAATTCATAAAATAAAAATTTTTCTTTTCAAATCTAATTTTTTTCAAAAATTTTTTTTTTTTAATCATAATTATTTTTTAAAATAAAATAAATTATTTTAATTTAAATTTTTTTTTGTTTATTGATATTTTTTAAATCTTTATTTTTCATTTTTTAAAAATTTTTTTTATTTCAAATTTAAAATAAAATTTCATTTTTTTTTTTTAATATTGAATTTATTTTATTTTTTAAATTTCATAAAAATAAAAATTTTGTCTTTTCAAATCCTAAATTTTTTTCAAGAACATTTTTATTTTTAATCACCGGATAATGCTATTTTTTCATAAATACAGAATAAATTAATTTTAAAAATTTAAACTTTTTAAATTTTTGTTTATTGGATATTTTTTAAAATCTTTATTTTTCAACTTTTTGGTAAAAAGATTATTTTTTTAGTTTCAAAATTTAAAAATAAAAAGTTTTCATCTTTTTTTGTCTTCCTAATATTGCTGGACTTTATTTTATTTTTTAATTTTCAATAAAAAATTTAATTTTTAAATTTAAAAATTCATAAAAATAAAAATTTTGTCTTTTCAAATCCTAAATTTTTTTCAAGAACATTTTTTATTTTTTAATCACCGGATAATGCTATTTTTTCATAAATACAGAATAAATTAATTTTAAAAATTTAAACTTTTTAAATTTTTGTTTATTGGATATTTTTAAAATCTTTATTTTTCAACTTTTTGGTAAAAAGATTATTTTTTTAGTTTCAAAATTTAAAAATAAAAAGTTTTCATCTTTTTTTGTCTTCCTAATATTGCTGGACTTTATTTTATTTTTTAATTTTCAATAAAAAATTTAATTTTTAAATTTAAAAATTCATAAAAATGAAAAATTTTGTCTTTTCAAATCCTAAATTTTTTTCAAGAACATTTTTATTTTTTAATCACCGGATAATGCTATTTTTTCATAAATACAGAATAAATTAATTTTAAAAATTTAAACTTTTTAAATTTTTGTTTATTGGATATTTTTTAAAATCTTTATTTTTCACTTTTTGGTAAAAAGATTATTTTTTAGTTTCAAAATTTAAAAATAAAAAGTTTTCATCTTTTTTTGTCTTCCTAATATTGCTGGACTTTATTTTATTTTTTAATTTTCAATAAAAAATTTAATTTTTAAATTTAAAAATTCATAAAAATGAAAATTTTGTCTTTTCAAATCCTAAATTTTTTTCAAGAACATTTTTATTTTTTAATCACCGGATAATGCTATTTTTTCATAAATACAGAATAAATTAATTTTAAAAATTTAAACTTTTTAAATTTTTGTTTATTGGATATTTTTAAAATCTTTATTTTTCAACTTTTTGGTAAAAAGATTATTTTTTAGTTTCAAAATTTAAAAATAAAAAGTTTTCATCTTTTTTTGTCTTCCTAATATTGCTGGACTTTATTTTATTTTTTAATTTTCAATAAAAAATTTAATTTTTAAATTTAAAAATTCATAAAAATAAAAATTTTGTCTTTTCAAATCCTAAATTTTTTTCAAGAACATTTTTTATTTTTTAATCACCGGATAATGCTATTTTTTCATAAATACAGAATAAATTAATTTTAAAAATTTAAACTTTTTAAATTTTTGTTTATTGGATATTTTTTAAAATCTTTATTTTTCACTTTTTTGGTAAAAAGATTATTTTTTAGTTTCAAAATTTAAAAATAAAAAGTTTTCATCTTTTTTTGTCTTCCTAATATTGCTGGACTTTATTTTATTTTTTAATTTTCAATAAAAAATTTAATTTTTAAATTTAAAAATTCATAAAAATAAAAATTTTGTCTTTTCAAATCCTAAATTTTTTTCAAGAACATTTTTATTTTTTAATCACCGGATAATGCTATTTTTTCATAAATACAGAATAAATTAATTTTAAAAATTTAAACTTTTTAAATTTTTGTTTATTGGATATTTTTAAAATCTTTATTTTTCACTTTTTGGTAAAAAGATTATTTTTTTAGTTTCAAAATTTAAAAATAAAAAGTTTTCATCTTTTTTTGTCTTCCTAATATTGCTGGACTTTATTTTATTTTTTAATTTTCAATAAAAAATTTAATTTTTAAATTTAAAAATTCATAAAAATGAAAAATTTTGTCTTTTCAAATCCTAAATTTTTTTCAAGAACATTTTTTATTTTTTAATCACCGGATAATGCTATTTTTTCATAAATACAGAATAAATTAATTTTAAAAATTTAAACTTTTTAAATTTTTGTTTATTGGATATTTTTAAAATCTTTATTTTTCAACTTTTTGGTAAAAAGATTATTTTTTAGTTTCAAAATTTAAAAATAAAAAGTTTTCATCTTTTTTTTGTCTTCCTAATATTGCTGGACTTTATTTTATTTTTAATTTTCAATAAAAAATTTAATTTTTAAATTTAAAAATTCATAAAAATGAAAAATTTTGTCTTTTCAAATCCTAAATTTTTTTCAAGAACATTTTTTATTTTTTAATCACCGGATAATGCTATTTTTTCATAAATACAGAATAAATTAATTTTAAAAATTTAAACTTTTTAAATTTTTGTTTATTGGATATTTTTAAAATCTTTATTTTTCACTTTTTGGTAAAAAGATTATTTTTTTAGTTTCAAAATTTAAAAATAAAAAGTTTTCATCTTTTTTTGTCTTCCTAATATTGCTGGACTTTATTTTATTTTTAATTTTCAATAAAAAATTTAATTTTTAAATTTAAAAATTCATAAAAATGAAAAATTTTGTCTTTTCAAATCCTAAATTTTTTTCAAGAACATTTTTTATTTTTTAATCACCGGATAATGCTATTTTTTCATAAATACAGAATAAATTAATTTTAAAAATTTAAACTTTTTAAATTTTTGTTTATTGGATATTTTTAAAATCTTTATTTTTCAACTTTTTGGTAAAAAGATTATTTTTTTAGTTTCAAAATTTAAAAATAAAAAGTTTTCATCTTTTTTTGTCTTCCTAATATTGCTGGACTTTATTTTATTTTTAATTTTCAATAAAAAATTTAATTTTTAAATTTAAAAATTCATAAAAATGAAAAATTTTGTCTTTTCAAATCCTAAATTTTTTTCAAGAACATTTTTTATTTTTTAATCACCGGATAATGCTATTTTTTCATAAATACAGAATAAATTAATTTTAAAAATTTAAACTTTTTAAATTTTTGTTTATTGGATATTTTTAAAATCTTTATTTTTCAACTTTTTGGTAAAAAGATTATTTTTTAGTTTCAAAATTAAAAATAAAAAGTTTTCATCTTTTTTTGTCTTCCTAATATTGCTGGACTTTATTTTATTTTTAATTTTCAATAAAAAATTTAATTTTTAAATTTAAAAATTCATAAAAATGAAAAATTTTGTCTTTTCAAATCCTAAATTTTTTTCAAGAACATTTTTTATTTTTTAATCACCGGATAATGCTATTTTTTCATAAATACAGAATAAATTAATTTTAAAAATTTAAACTTTTTAAATTTTTGTTTATTGGATATTTTTAAAATCTTTATTTTTCACTTTTTGGTAAAAAGATTATTTTTTAGTTTCAAAATTTAAAAATAAAAAGTTTTCATCTTTTTTTGTCTTCCTAATATTGCTGGACTTTATTTTATTTTTAATTTTCAATAAAAAATTTAATTTTTAAATTTAAAAATTCATAAAAATGAAAAATTTTGTCTTTTCAAATCCTAAATTTTTTTCAAGAACATTTTTTATTTTTAATCACCGGATAATGCTATTTTTTCATAAATACAGAATAAATTAATTTTAAAAATTTAAACTTTTTAAATTTTTGTTTATTGGATATTTTTTAAAATCTTTATTTTTCAACTTTTTGGTAAAAAGATTATTTTTTAGTTTCAAAATTTAAAAATAAAAAGTTTTCATCTTTTTTTGTCTTCCTAATATTGCTGGACTTTATTTTATTTTTAATTTTCAATAAAAAATTTAATTTTTAAATTTAAAAATTCATAAAAATAAAAATTTTGTCTTTTCAAATCCTAAATTTTTTTCAAGAACATTTTTTATTTTTTAATCACCGGATAATGCTATTTTTTCATAAATACAGAATAAATTAATTTTAAAAATTTAAACTTTTTAAATTTTTGTTTATTGGATATTTTTTAAAATCTTTATTTTTCACTTTTTGGTAAAAAGATTATTTTTTTAGTTTCAAAATTTAAAAATAAAAAGTTTTCATCTTTTTTTGTCTTCCTAATATTGCTGGACTTTATTTTATTTTTAATTTTCAATAAAAAATTTAATTTTTAAATTTAAAAATTCATAAAAATAAAAATTTTGTCTTTTCAAATCCTAAATTTTTTTCAAGAACATTTTTTATTTTTTAATCACCGGATAATGCTATTTTTTCATAAATACAGAATAAATTAATTTTAAAAATTTAAACTTTTTAAATTTTTGTTTATTGGATATTTTTAAAATCTTTATTTTTCAACTTTTTGGTAAAAAGATTATTTTTTTAGTTTCAAAATTTAAAAATAAAAAGTTTTCATCTTTTTTTGTCTTCCTAATATTGCTGGACTTTATTTTATTTTTTAATTTTCAATAAAAAATTTAATTTTTAAATTTAAAAATTCATAAAAATGAAAAATTTTGTCTTTTCAAATCCTAAATTTTTTTCAAGAACATTTTTTATTTTTTAATCACCGGATAATGCTATTTTTTCATAAATACAGAATAAATTAATTTTAAAAATTTAAACTTTTTAAATTTTTGTTTATTGGATATTTTTAAAATCTTTATTTTTCACTTTTTGGTAAAAAGATTATTTTTTAGTTTCAAAATTTAAAAATAAAAAGTTTTCATCTTTTTTTGTCTTCCTAATATTGCTGGACTTTATTTTATTTTTAATTTTCAATAAAAAATTTAATTTTTAAATTTAAAAATTCATAAAAATAAAAATTTTGTCTTTTCAAATCCTAAATTTTTTTCAAGAACATTTTTTATTTTTTAATCACCGGATAATGCTATTTTTTCATAAATACAGAATAAATTAATTTTAAAAATTTAAACTTTTTAAATTTTTGTTTATTGGATATTTTTTAAAATCTTTATTTTTCAACTTTTTGGTAAAAAGATTATTTTTTTAGTTTCAAAATTTAAAAATAAAAAGTTTTCATCTTTTTTTGTCTTCCTAATATTGCTGGACTTTATTTTATTTTTAATTTTCAATAAAAAATTTAATTTTTAAATTTAAAAATTCATAAAAATAAAAATTTTGTCTTTTCAAATCCTAAATTTTTTTCAAGAACATTTTTTATTTTTTAATCACCGGATAATGCTATTTTTTCATAAATACAGAATAAATTAATTTTAAAAATTTAAACTTTTTAAATTTTGTTTATTGGATATTTTTTAAAATCTTTATTTTTCAACTTTTTGGTAAAAAGATTATTTTTTAGTTTCAAAATTTAAAAATAAAAAGTTTTCATCTTTTTTTGTCTTCCTAATATTGCTGGACTTTATTTTATTTTTTAATTTTCAATAAAAAATTTAATTTTTAAATTTAAAAATTCATAAAAATGAAAAATTTTGTCTTTTCAAATCCTAAATTTTTTTCAAGAACATTTTTTATTTTTTAATCACCGGATAATGCTATTTTTTCATAAATACAGAATAAATTAATTTTAAAAATTTAAACTTTTTAAATTTTTGTTTATTGGATATTTTTTAAAATCTTTATTTTTCACTTTTTGGTAAAAAGATTATTTTTTAGTTTCAAAATTTAAAAATAAAAAGTTTTCATCTTTTTTTGTCTTCCTAATATTGCTGGACTTTATTTTATTTTTAATTTTCAATAAAAAATTTAATTTTTAAATTTAAAAATTCATAAAAATAAAAATTTTGTCTTTTCAAATCCTAAATTTTTTTCAAGAACATTTTTTATTTTTTAATCACCGGATAATGCTATTTTTTCATAAATACAAATAAATTAATTTTAAAAATTTAAACTTTTTAAATTTTTGTTTATTGGATATTTTTTAAAATCTTTATTTTTCAACTTTTTGGTAAAAAGATTATTTTTTAGTTTCAAAATTTAAAAATAAAAAGTTTTCATCTTTTTTTGTCTTCCTAATATTGCTGGACTTTATTTTATTTTTTAATTTTCAATAAAAAATTTAATTTTTAAATTTAAAAATTCATAAAAATGAAAAATTTTGTCTTTTCAAATCCTAAATTTTTTTCAAGAACATTTTTTATTTTTTAATCACCGGATAATGCTATTTTTTCATAAATACAGAATAAATTAATTTTAAAAATTTAAACTTTTTAAATTTTTGTTTATTGGATATTTTTAAAATCTTTATTTTTCAACTTTTTGGTAAAAAGATTATTTTTTAGTTTCAAAATTTAAAAATAAAAAGTTTTCATCTTTTTTTGTCTTCCTAATATTGCTGGACTTTATTTTATTTTTAATTTTCAATAAAAAATTTAATTTTTAAATTTAAAAATTCATAAAAATAAAAATTTTGTCTTTTCAAATCCTAAATTTTTTTCAAGAACATTTTTTATTTTTTAATCACCGGATAATGCTATTTTTTCATAAATACAGAATAAATTAATTTTAAAAATTTAAACTTTTTAAATTTTTGTTTATTGGATATTTTTAAAATCTTTATTTTTCAACTTTTTGGTAAAAAGATTATTTTTTAGTTTCAAAATTTAAAAATAAAAAGTTTTCATCTTTTTTTGTCTTCCTAATATTGCTGGACTTTATTTTATTTTTTAATTTTCAATAAAAAATTTAATTTTTAAATTTAAAAATTCATAAAAATAAAAATTTTGTCTTTTCAAATCCTAAATTTTTTTCAAGAACATTTTTTATTTTTTAATCACCGGATAATGCTATTTTTTCATAAATACAGAATAAATTAATTTTAAAAATTTAAACTTTTTAAATTTTGTTTATTGGATATTTTTTAAAATCTTTATTTTTCAACTTTTTGGTAAAAAGATTATTTTTTAGTTTCAAAATTTAAAAATAAAAAGTTTTCATCTTTTTTTTGTCTTCCTAATATTGCTGGACTTTATTTTATTTTTTAATTTTCAATAAAAAATTTAATTTTTAAATTTAAAAATTCATAAAAATGAAAAATTTTGTCTTTTCAAATCCTAAATTTTTTTCAAGAACATTTTTTATTTTTTAATCACCGGATAATGCTATTTTTTCATAAATACAGAATAAATTAATTTTAAAAATTTAAACTTTTTAAATTTTTGTTTATTGGATATTTTTTAAAATCTTTATTTTTCACTTTTTGGTAAAAAGATTATTTTTTAGTTTCAAAATTTAAAAATAAAAAGTTTTCATCTTTTTTTGTCTTCCTAATATTGCTGGACTTTATTTTATTTTTAATTTTCAATAAAAAATTTAATTTTTAAATTTAAAAATTCATAAAAATAAAAATTTTGTCTTTTCAAATCCTAAATTTTTTTCAAGAACATTTTTTATTTTTTAATCACCGGATAATGCTATTTTTTCATAAATACAGAATAAATTAATTTTAAAAATTTAAACTTTTTAAATTTTTGTTTATTGGATATTTTTTAAAATCTTTATTTTTCAACTTTTTGGTAAAAAGATTATTTTTTAGTTTCAAAATTTAAAAATAAAAAGTTTTCATCTTTTTTTGTCTTCCTAATATTGCTGGACTTTATTTTATTTTTTAATTTTCAATAAAAAATTTAATTTTTAAATTTAAAAATTCATAAAAATAAAAATTTTGTCTTTTCAAATCCTAAATTTTTTTCAAGAACATTTTTTATTTTTTAATCACCGGATAATGCTATTTTTTCATAAATACAGAATAAATTAATTTTAAAAATTTAAACTTTTTAAATTTTTGTTTATTGGATATTTTTAAAATCTTTATTTTTCAACTTTTTGGTAAAAAGATTATTTTTTAGTTTCAAAATTTAAAAATAAAAAGTTTTCATCTTTTTTTGTCTTCCTAATATTGCTGGACTTTATTTTATTTTTTAATTTTCAATAAAAAATTTAATTTTTAAATTTAAAAATTCATAAAAATGAAAAATTTTGTCTTTTCAAATCCTAAATTTTTTTCAAGAACATTTTTATTTTTTAATCACCGGATAATGCTATTTTTTCATAAATACAGAATAAATTAATTTTAAAAATTTAAACTTTTTAAATTTTTGTTTATTGGATATTTTTTAAAATCTTTATTTTTCAACTTTTTGGTAAAAAGATTATTTTTTTAGTTTCAAAATTTAAAAATAAAAAGTTTTCATCTTTTTTTGTCTTCCTAATATTGCTGGACTTTATTTTATTTTTAATTTTCAATAAAAAATTTAATTTTTAAATTTAAAAATTCATAAAAATAAAAATTTTGTCTTTTCAAATCCTAAATTTTTTTCAAGAACATTTTTTATTTTTTAATCACCGGATAATGCTATTTTTTCATAAATACAGAATAAATTAATTTTAAAAATTTAAACTTTTTAAATTTTTGTTTATTGGATATTTTTAAAATCTTTATTTTTCACTTTTTGGTAAAAAGATTATTTTTTAGTTTCAAAATTTAAAAATAAAAAGTTTTCATCTTTTTTTGTCTTCCTAATATTGCTGGACTTTATTTTATTTTTTAATTTTCAATAAAAAATTTAATTTTTAAATTTAAAAATTCATAAAAATAAAAATTTTGTCTTTTCAAATCCTAAATTTTTTTCAAGAACATTTTTTATTTTTTAATCACCGGATAATGCTATTTTTTCATAAATACAGAATAAATTAATTTTAAAAATTTAAACTTTTTAAATTTTTGTTTATTGGATATTTTTTAAAATCTTTATTTTTCACTTTTTGGTAAAAAGATTATTTTTTAGTTTCAAAATTTAAAAATAAAAAGTTTTCATCTTTTTTTGTCTTCCTAATATTGCTGGACTTTATTTTATTTTTTAATTTTCAATAAAAAATTTAATTTTTAAATTTAAAAATTCATAAAAATAAAAATTTTGTCTTTTCAAATCCTAAATTTTTTTCAAGAACATTTTTTATTTTTTAATCACCGGATAATGCTATTTTTTCATAAATACAGAATAAATTAATTTTAAAAATTTAAACTTTTTAAATTTTTGTTTATTGGATATTTTTTAAAATCTTTATTTTTCAACTTTTTGGTAAAAAGATTATTTTTTAGTTTCAAAATTTAAAAATAAAAAGTTTTCATCTTTTTTTGTCTTCCTAATATTGCTGGACTTTATTTTATTTTTTAATTTTCAATAAAAAATTTAATTTTTAAATTTAAAAATTCATAAAAATGAAAAATTTTGTCTTTTCAAATCCTAAATTTTTTTCAAGAACATTTTTTATTTTTTAATCACCGGATAATGCTATTTTTTCATAAATACAAATAAATTAATTTTAAAAATTTAAACTTTTTAAATTTTTGTTTATTGGATATTTTTAAAATCTTTATTTTTCAACTTTTTGGTAAAAAGATTATTTTTTAGTTTCAAAATTTAAAAATAAAAAGTTTTCATCTTTTTTTGTCTTCCTAATATTGCTGGACTTTATTTTATTTTTAATTTTCAATAAAAAATTTAATTTTTAAATTTAAAAATTCATAAAAATAAAAATTTGTCTTTTCAAATCCTAAATTTTTTTCAAGAACATTTTTTATTTTTTAATCACCGGATAATGCTATTTTTTCATAAATACAGAATAAATTAATTTTAAAAATTTAAACTTTTTAAATTTTTGTTTATTGGATATTTTTAAAATCTTTATTTTTCAACTTTTTGGTAAAAAGATTATTTTTTAGTTTCAAAATTTAAAAATAAAAAGTTTTCATCTTTTTTTGTCTTCCTAATATTGCTGGACTTTATTTTATTTTTTAATTTTCAATAAAAAATTTAATTTTTAAATTTAAAAATTCATAAAAATGAAAAATTTTGTCTTTTCAAATCCTAAATTTTTTTCAAGAACATTTTTTATTTTTTAATCACCGGATAATGCTATTTTTTCATAAATACAGAATAAATTAATTTTAAAAATTTAAACTTTTTAAATTTTTGTTTATTGGATATTTTTTAAAATCTTTATTTTTCAACTTTTTGGTAAAAAGATTATTTTTTAGTTTCAAAATTTAAAAATAAAAAGTTTTCATCTTTTTTTGTCTTCCTAATATTGCTGGACTTTATTTTATTTTTTAATTTTCAATAAAAAATTTAATTTTTAAATTTAAAAATTCATAAAAATAAAAATTTTGTCTTTTCAAATCCTAAATTTTTTTCAAGAACATTTTTTATTTTTTAATCACCGGATAATGCTATTTTTTCATAAATACAGAATAAATTAATTTTAAAAATTTAAACTTTTTAAATTTTTGTTTATTGGATATTTTTTAAAATCTTTATTTTTCAACTTTTTGGTAAAAAGATTATTTTTTAGTTTCAAAATTTAAAAATAAAAAGTTTTCATCTTTTTTTGTCTTCCTAATATTGCTGGACTTTATTTTATTTTTTAATTTTCAATAAAAAATTTAATTTTTAAATTTAAAAATTCATAAAAATAAAAATTTTGTCTTTTCAAATCCTAAATTTTTTTCAAGAACATTTTTTATTTTTTAATCACCGGATAATGCTATTTTTCATAAATACAAATAAATTAATTTTAAAAATTTAAACTTTTTAAATTTTTGTTTATTGGATATTTTTAAAATCTTTATTTTTCAACTTTTTGGTAAAAAGATTATTTTTTAGTTTCAAAATTTAAAAATAAAAAGTTTTCATCTTTTTTTGTCTTCCTAATATTGCTGGACTTTATTTTATTTTTTAATTTTCAATAAAAAATTTAATTTTTAAATTTAAAAATTCATAAAAATGAAAAATTTTGTCTTTTCAAATCCTAAATTTTTTTCAAGAACATTTTTTATTTTTTAATCACCGGATAATGCTATTTTTTCATAAATACAGAATAAATTAATTTTAAAAATTTAAACTTTTTAAATTTTTGTTTATTGGATATTTTTAAAATCTTTATTTTTCAACTTTTTGGTAAAAAGATTATTTTTTAGTTTCAAAATTTAAAAATAAAAAGTTTTCATCTTTTTTTGTCTTCCTAATATTGCTGGACTTTATTTTATTTTTAATTTTCAATAAAAAATTTAATTTTTAAATTTAAAAATTCATAAAAATAAAAATTTTGTCTTTTCAAATCCTAAATTTTTTTCAAGAACATTTTTTATTTTTTAATCACCGGATAATGCTATTTTTCATAAATACAGAATAAATTAATTTTAAAAATTTAAACTTTTTAAATTTTTGTTTATTGGATATTTTTTAAAATCTTTATTTTTCAACTTTTTGGTAAAAAGATTATTTTTTAGTTTCAAAATTTAAAAATAAAAAGTTTTCATCTTTTTTTGTCTTCCTAATATTGCTGGACTTTATTTTATTTTTTAATTTTCAATAAAAAATTTAATTTTTAAATTTAAAAATTCATAAAAATAAAAATTTTGTCTTTTCAAATCCTAAATTTTTTTCAAGAACATTTTTATTTTTTAATCACCGGATAATGCTATTTTTTCATAAATACAGAATAAATTAATTTTAAAAATTTAAACTTTTTAAATTTTTGTTTATTGGATATTTTTTAAAATCTTTATTTTTCAACTTTTTGGTAAAAAGATTATTTTTTAGTTTCAAAATTTAAAAATAAAAAGTTTTCATCTTTTTTTGTCTTCCTAATATTGCTGGACTTTATTTTATTTTTTAATTTTCAATAAAAAATTTAATTTTTAAATTTAAAAATTCATAAAAATGAAAAATTTTGTCTTTTCAAATCCTAAATTTTTTTCAAGAACATTTTTTATTTTTTAATCACCGGATAATGCTATTTTTTCATAAATACAGAATAAATTAATTTTAAAAATTTAAACTTTTTAAATTTTTGTTTATTGGATATTTTTAAAATCTTTATTTTTCAACTTTTTGGTAAAAAGATTATTTTTTTAGTTTCAAAATTTAAAAATAAAAAGTTTTCATCTTTTTTTGTCTTCCTAATATTGCTGGACTTTATTTTATTTTTTAATTTTCAATAAAAAATTTAATTTTTAAATTTAAAAATTCATAAAAATAAAAATTTTGTCTTTTCAAATCCTAAATTTTTTTCAAGAACATTTTTTATTTTTTAATCACCGGATAATGCTATTTTTTCATAAATACAGAATAAATTAATTTTAAAAATTTAAACTTTTTAAATTTTTGTTTATTGGATATTTTTAAAATCTTTATTTTTCACTTTTTGGTAAAAAGATTATTTTTTAGTTTCAAAATTTAAAAATAAAAAGTTTTCATCTTTTTTTGTCTTCCTAATATTGCTGGACTTTATTTTATTTTTAATTTTCAATAAAAAATTTAATTTTTAAATTTAAAAATTCATAAAAATGAAAAATTTTGTCTTTTCAAATCCTAAATTTTTTTCAAGAACATTTTTTATTTTTTAATCACCGGATAATGCTATTTTTTCATAAATACAAATAAATTAATTTTAAAAATTTAAACTTTTTAAATTTTTTTATTGGATATTTTAAATTTATTTT